>NC_141879.1:636679041-636829208 GCF_056163025.1 Triticum urartu
CATGGTTTGTGAGCTAACCGCGATGTGGCCTTGGTAGTGCTTTGCCTCTAAAAGGATCGAGCATGTGTCCTCATCCCATGAAGCACCGCTTAGGTCTCTGAGCTTGGACGCGATGATCCACCTCGGTCTCCACTTCCTCAAGTGGTTGTACACCTGGGTCGAGGTGACTTTCTGTCTACAGAAGTCGAACACCTGCTTTGCAACAAGGTTCAAGTGCACCTCCTTGAACCCCTTGCCAGTCCTCACTCCACTAGCTATGATCTCACACATCTTGTTAAGCACAAAAGTGGAGAGGAACAACTGGCATTTTATATTGTTTCCCCTGCCATCCTTCTCCTTCAAGCATGAGTAACAGCATTGGGCTAAGCCAACACAAATGGAGGAACAGTAGGCGGTACCTTGAAAACGTCTGAATCAGGAGGCATCTGTTTGATGGGAGGCTGGGAGTCCTTGACATACGACGGCGGAAACTGGCTCTTGGACGACACGAGGGCCTGACTAAACTCTTGCATGATCATGTCCTACAGACATAAGCATCCTCAACACCACAACACACTACACATAGATAGTAGGAACTAGTAGTATAGTATGGACAGATTGAACAAACAGTAACACATGCACACATGGATGATCTAGTTGAAGGCAGCACTACCAAATCCATCAAAGCATACAACAGATTAATTACACAGCATAACAAAGCACTAATCATGGACACATGGAGGATCTTGTTCAACACTTGCATAGTAGCATACCACACATCTAAGCATACTACCAATCCATCCATGGCCATAGGTACCAATGCTTGCTGACATGGAAAAAACCCGTAGAATGCTCCAAATCCATCACAAGTAGCTACTACAACATCACAGTCAAACAGATCAGAGGATCTAACCCTACCAGATCGATAGATCTAGCTAGAACTAGTAGAGAGGAGGTGGTGATTGAACTTACAAAACGCCATCGGAAGAGCCGCGGAGGAGGTGCCTGGCACATCGGAGAGGAGGAAGAGTCGATCCGCCGCCGCAATCAACCGGTCGCCGGAGTAGTTGTGCCGCTTACCTCGTCATCGAAGTGGCTCCGAGCTGGAGGGAAAGCTTAAGAGGGGGGAAATGGTGGCGGAAGTTTTGCCGTAGTAGTCACACTGGATATATAGGGCGACCGAATCGACAGGCGGTGACTCGAATTTATCCCGCCACTTTTTTGGAGATGCGCCATCGTTCCCGCTATCTCCCTGCCCGCAGCTGCGCGACGCGGCATTCCCCTCCTCTGCATCGCTCGAGCCTGACTCGCTGGAAACGGCCGATTCGGCCGTTCTTAGCGGGCCTGGCTGAGCATTGCTTTAAGTTTTATGTGGGCCAAGATTTTGATGCAGGCCAGGGAACCAAACAGGCCGAAAATTGCCCGTACGTTCCTGGCTGAGCCTAATGCAAACAACCAAATGCATCCTTGATTGATACTCAGGCCATGAACGCATGTACAGTAGCATGTAGCTGCTGGATTGATTCGCTGGTAATAGCAGAGCACAACACACACATGGTAGACAGGCATGACAAGGACGTACAAGGTGGAGCATATGGACGACGACAATGGTTGTGAAGCAGCCGATGGACACGATGGCGGCCGACCGAAGTGCGCATCCGCCATGGAGGCGCTGATCTAGGTGGAGCATCGCAATCTGCTCCGGCTGCCTGGCCGAGATCGGCAACGACGGTTTTGGCTTTCTCACGCAACTGTCACAGTCAGCAGAGTTTACCATGATTAGCGCGTCAGACTTTATTGATCTCCCTATACATATAGAAAATACGTTTATATAAGAAAAAGATGAAATCACTAATTAAGTAGCATTGTTTGCAAAGGTCACTCTCATATTGCGACAAGTGACACACTACATGCGAGTTTTTTTTCGTAGATAAGTGAATGCAAAATGTGTTATCTTTTAAATCATGCGTCTAAATCTCAAACTGTTGTCACCGTTGAATTCCTCACTCAAGATATTCAAAATTAGATCTCATGTTGATAGGTCTTGAGAAAAGAAATCACGAAAAAAACCAGACGAGAAAACCAAACCGAAAGCATGTTTTTTTTTCTTTTCGAAAAAGACACAACTGTGCCTCTCGCGGAAGAAAATTCATGCCTCCACGAGATCTAAACTTGTGCCTCTCACGTAAGGGAAAAAACAAAACACATTTTTTCCGCTTCCGACAAGCATGATCGTGCCTCTTGTGGAATTAAATTCATGCCTCCACGAGAAGTAAATCCGTACTTCTCGCGGAAGGAAATAAATGTTTTTTGTTCTCGAGAGGCACGACTGTGTCTCTTGTGGAAGGAAAAAACATAATTTTTTTTCCGTTTCCGTGCGTGCCTCTCGCGGAAGGAAAAAATATATATATTTTTCCGTTTCCAAGAAGTATGGCCGTGCCTCTCGAGGAAGCAAATCCATGTCTCTTGCGGAAGCAAATTCGTGCCTCACGCGAAAGTAAAAGAAACACAATTTTTTTCAAAAAAGAAAATGCATTTTTTCGCGTAATGTTTTTTAAACTTTTTTGTCCAAAAGATAAGAAAGACCAGTAGAAAACCAAAAAATCCAAAAAGCCAGAAAAAAGCCAGCTAAAAAGCCAAAAACTCATGAAAAAAATGGAGGAAACTCCCAGAAGTCAACATGTGGCGGCGGCCGAGAACATGCCGAGTGGCGCACTCCCAGCCCATCCCAGGTGACCCTTGCGGGGGCTCGCGAAGGATTACTCCTTTGTTAGTTGCTCCCCTATTAGTTGATTTTGTATAAACTGGGTTTTTGGACTTTTAAAAAACTTAGTTTAGTATATCCTCGAGTTAGTTTGATGATCCAAACAATGTTTTAGGTTGTTACACCAGAAATCAGGTTTAAGGATAACTAGTTTTCTATAATTAGGTATCCAAACAACCCCTAATTGGCATATGTATATGTCAGACTAGTTACAATGGATAGTAACATAGACTAGTAACATGCCCATGTTACTAGTCTATATTACCATCTCTATAGTGAGGAGTAACATATGTGTGGTAACATGTAACACTTCATATATTAGGCTATAGACACATCTTACCTTGATATGTGTGATATTACTCATAGTATTAGTAACTAGCTATGTTACTACTTTCCCTGTTTCTTCATTTATTGCGTGCCACATCATCTACTTTATCTAGATATGTGTGATATTACTATCTATGTTACTCCCATTGTGAGTAGTCTCATATGGCCAGCAAACGCCGAAAACTAAAGGGGAGTGGGAATAATCAGAGGAGAAGCCCCCGGCATCGCTCTCCGACAGAGGCTCAGACGGCAACCAGATCAGTTCGACCTCGGCCACCCCTCCCTAGCTTCACACCCCGTCACCGCCGTCAGTGGTCATCTTTATCAAAGTCCGGCCTGGTGACGGCGGCGGCAGGAATTTGCCCTTCCCCGCTTGGTGGCTGCTTACTGGCGTGCGGTCGGCTTCTAGCGGCGGTTACTCCGGGCCGAAGACCATGGGCCTGGCATAGGCGTCCTTCCTCTTCCACAGGGGAGGTTGGCCAGCGGCGATGCGGCCGTGGTGGCTAGGCGTGATGGATCTGCATGGTGACCACGGAAGTGAGGTGCTTGTTTGGCTCTATGGCGAACTCCCCTTGGCTAAGTGGATAGCAATGGGAGGTGTAGCGGGTGGTCCTGGCGTTGTCGTGGGTTCAATGGCGGCAACTTCCTGAAGGCTTCAATCCGGCGGCGGCCGCGGCGGCTGTCGCGGTGGCGATCCTTTCGTCGATATGGGTTGGCGACCTTGCTACTCAGGGTTATGCGGGTCAGAGCATCTCTAGAAAATATGGTAAAGTCACATCCCGCAAAATTCGTTTACGAGAGGCCTGTAACATTTTTTGTGGTACCGTGAGGCTTCCGATAGAACATGTCCTCTAAACTTGTCGTGCAAATATTTTGCGGGGTGGGTTTAGAGGATTTGTTCCATGCCGAAGGCCTCGCGATACTGCAAAAATATTCATAGGACAAATATTGACGAGTGCTTGCATATGGATGCATGACATTCATATATACAACACTAGTTTACCATCACACTAGTTCATCTAGGCCAAAATCATGTGGAACATACGAGGTAGCAAGTTTGGCCTTCCAAAATGTGCGGTCAAGCAAAATTAAACATGATTGAATGATCACCACCACGACAACCACATTGTTCGGACAATGAGCACCACCACCACCACCACCATCCACATTGTTTGCCGAAGCACCACCACCACCTCCACCATCATTGCCAAAAGCTTCACCATCACCATCACCACCACAACCCCCAACGCCGAAACAAACACCACCTCCAAAACCATCTCCGCCACCACCTTCTCCACCATTGCCCAAGACAACACCACATGCAAACACTCCACCACCACCTCCAAACCCGCCACCACCAACATTGCCGGAAGCAAAAACCCCTCCAAACCCCACACCACCACCTACACTGCCAAACCCTTGGCCATAAGCTCCATCTTTATTCGGCACATGACCTCCATTCTTTTCAGTTCCCAAAATTCTCTTGTCATTTCATGCATGCCCTTAGGATTCATCAACATGAACCGGTCCTCCTCGACCGTTCTCTTGTCCCTCCTCTTTTGTTCCTCTAGGGCGATCTTGCGGTCCTTGAAGGCAGACCTCTTCTCCTAGTTCTCCTCCTTGTGCTTCTCTTTCTTCTCGGCCATGGCCACTTTAGCGCCCCAATGCTTGGTTAACATGGTCTCTTTCATCTTCTCCATGTCACCAATTTTATCTCTCAAACTAGTTTCCTCGGCCGTCCTCTTCACTCTCGTTTTCTCCTTCTTGCTTACATCCGGTTTCCCCTTGTTTCTTCCTCCTCTTGGCGCATCATCACTAACATCATCCTTATCTTCCAATTTGAAAAAAACACCTTTCTTTCAGGGGAGCTTCCTTGTTCGTCACCCTCCACTTCTCACTATCCTTAAGCAAACACCAACAATGATGAAGAGTGAACGACCAACCCTTGAAACCCGTGGTTTGCTTGACATATTCATCGGCAATGTTATCCTACACATTGACATTGAGACAAATATGAGCTTAAACTTTTATCAACTCGGTCGAAGTCAACAAAGTGAAGAAACACTCAAATAATCATGAATAGTGACGCCAGTTGGTGGTGCATTCCGCACTTGCTCCAAGCACCCACTCCAATGGCCATAAGTTTTCTTAATCACGTCCCAACGGCCATGGAGTGATTCAAGGACTGGCTGGAGGGGAACGACATGATTTGGTGGTACTTGTCGTCAATCCTTTGCCACTAATTTCCAAAGCTTTGATCCTTGCCTATCACTGTGTCAAGTGACATACTCCCTCATCCTTGAATCAAGCACACACCCTCCGTTTCCGTATAGTTGCCGGTCCTCCCCACCATAGCATCATACTCGGCCTCCTCAATCACTTACACTTCATCACCGCCATCATTCGTTTGATCCACCTCCACCTCAACCTCCACGTGAGGTGTATCAAAATTGTCAACGGGAGCACACAAATCTACCGCATTCTCCTCCAACATTTCGGTATATGTTGACTGCATGTTCTGGCTACAAAATTCAACGGGAAAAGCTCAAACAAGTGCTTCAAAGTCAAAGCAAAGATCACCGGAGTGCCTCAAGCAAAAGAATTTTTTTACCTCCCGGACGTTTCATCGAACACATGGTAGGCGTGACCTGTGGAGTGGCCGTGATCTGAGATAACGGAGCCGGCCGGAGACGGAGGAGGAGTCCGACCTCTTGCCGCGAACACCTTCTTCCTCGGGGGCTCAACCCATGCACAGGCTGGGCCGGTGGAAGCGGTCTTCTTCCTCGCGCCGGCGTCTATGATGGGAGGAACCGGAGCAGGGGCAGAAGGAGGTGGTGCCATGCCGGTTACGCCCCGTTGAACGAGGTGATTCCCCTACAGCTTCCTCTTGCCATTGGCAGTGAAAGACGTTGGGGCGGCACCGACATGCACGGCCGAGCAAGGCGCGGGAGAACGGAGCGGTGGCATACTTGGTGGCGGCGGCGCATGAAATGTGGCACCTGGAGGCTGTGCGCACTTCATCTGGTCGGTTGGCGGCGCGGCAAGGCCGAACGATGAGGTTGGAGGCAAGATCGAAGGCGGTGGCGGTGCGTGAGGCGGGATCAGAAGGGGCAGAAGTTTCCTTCGCGCCAAGGATAAGGGAACTGGCAAAAAGATGCTTGAACCCCATAGATATGGCGATGGCCAATTTTGCGGTATCTGTTTGAGGCGGAGAAAACACCCTCGTCCGCTAAATTGACGGTTCTTTTTTCGGATTATCTCTTTTGCGGGATCTGCTAGAGATGCTCATATGCTCCGAATGAAAGCTTCATGGATGTGGGTGTCGCATCGTCATTTAGGGAGTCGTTATAGTTCACTTCATCGTTCTGCGAACCAACCCGTGGTGGATGATTAGAAGGACAGTGGTATGTCTAGTCCACCAGGGTACTAAGTTTTGGTCCTTGCATTTCATAAAAGGAGACGTTCCCGTCGACTACGAGGCGCCCACAGTGACTTCGTAATATCTCAAGATGATATGCCGGCTCAGTTTTTCGGAGGTGCTCGTAAGGATAAGGTGTGAGTGTATACGTTTATAGGGATGAATATATGCACGTATATATAAGCGCTTGTGTCTGTATTATGTTAAAGAAAAAGTTCACCTCATCATGCCAGGCCTTCATTTCAGTCTCGGGCGGCGGCGGTGCGTATGGTCGTTAGGCGTCGTTATGAAGCTTTGGTTCCTCCTGGTCGCAGCTCGCAGCTCCGGAGGAAACACTGAAATCGAAAATACAGGACAATAAAAAAAAACCAATCGATGTGCTATGTTTAGTGTATGTTCCTTGGAAAATAAACCACAGGAATTGTTCCAAGTGGCTATTTAGAAGTTTGGTGGTGCTCTTTACGTCAGGATAATTTGCTCTTGTTCTCTAATTTATTTGATTTTAGTGCTGCAGATTTCACAGTATATGATTGAAAATTCTAAAATTAGTTAGAGATCGCTAGATCAAATTAAACCAAAATTTTAATGAATGGTTCCAATCAATATAACTGAATAAGATTCACATATTTCGGTGGTTTGATGATCTCATTATTGGTTGTTATGATTTTTGGGCACTTTTTTGCATTTAATTTTAAATTTAAGGTTTCCCTTTTAGTTCTCTTTATTACACCACTGTGCATAACTTGAACCACACAGGCACCGACAAGCATTTTACAAGTGTATTTGCCTTTATGCTCGCGCGTCAAAATATTTAGTTTTCAGATTATTTTTCTTATTCTCTTTGGGGAATATACTTACCCTCGCATAATGTCGTGAACCAGCTGGAGATGAGACCGAGTATTCCGATTCTACAATGTTTTAAACCAAATAGCCCGGAGGATCCCAACTTCAACCCTTTTGAAGAAGATGACCATGTTGAAACGGATTGTGTTGACAGAGATGAAGCAGACTTCATGTCTTGTGATTCTATATTGCCACCTATTCTGTAATGAAACTCAAAGAGACTTGTGCCATGTGAAACTCGTAATTTATAAGCGGTATTGTAAGAATTGTTATATATATAAGCTTGTGTTTGAGTATTTACCGTAGAGCAACAACCCGATTGTCGCTCCCACGGGGAGTCTGAACATAGGACCTCGAGTGCTACTAAGGCTGCTGTAACCACTAGGCTACCACAGTTTCTAAAGTGTGAAACATGATTTTATTATATAATTATGTTGGTGTGGTTTAATATATTACAAGTTTTACAATTATTTTTTGCATCTGGGTCCATGCATTCTATATCTATACCTACTCTATATCTATATCTATACCTACTATTAAAGGGAATAAGTATTCTTGGTTTGGTTTAGTCCTTTTCGTTTGGTTTGAGTGCACGCTAAGCGATCTTGGCCAGATACTTGTACATTGATGGGCCTTTTATGGGCTTTTATAGAGACCGCAAATAATAATTAGGTCTATACCTACTATTAAAGGGAATAAGTATTCTTGGTTTGGTTTAGTCCTTTTCGTTTGGTTTGAGTGTACGCTAAGCGATCTGGGCCAGATACTTGTACGTTGATGGGCCTTTTATGGGCTTTTATAGAGACCGTGAATAATAATTAGGTCAAAATAAATCAATATTCTCGGAATTGATCACAGGAACTACTATCTAGATGTTTTATGTAACAACCAACAACCTATACACCATTCACATTAACTAATCCCAACTCGTTCTAAATATATGAGTGGCAGCCCTCGTGTTTAGGGCGAGCTAATTAAAGGAAGGACTTGAGGTAAAAAATATAACATAATTTAAAAAAGATTTGTAGGCTTTCATGTGTTGGGCTACTAAATTAGAAAAGGAACAATTTGATTTCCGACTAAAACGGGTGAGGACGTCATGGTAACTAAAGGAAGAATTTTACTTAATTGGAATGGAAGATTATGCCCGGCAAAGAAAATATAACATGGCTAAATTGCATCGTATTTTTCTATGTTCATTTTATAGAAGGATGCTATGAGACATTATGCTTAAACAAAACATCATTTTTCCCCCTTGCAACGCATGGGCATATGTGCTAGTATTCTTTAACAATCTTTGATGGTATAGTTTTGGGAAATGATAAAAAGCCAAACGTCAGATTTGAAGGAATTGGATCCGAACGCCCTTCTAGCTGTTGATTCTAGGCACAAATCTTATAGCAGCCACGTCACGTTATTTTCTCGTTCGGTAAAATTAGCCTTCGTCCCGAACACTCTCCTCTCCTCTCCTTGCGCTGCGTGCCCCTCCGGCCGCGGCGGCGACCGCCCTCGCCGGTTGCCACTCCGGCCCGGCGACCACTAATCCCGCCGATCGTCACTCCGACGCTGGTGGCCACCATTCTCGTCGGCCGTCACCCCGACATCGGCGATCAATGACCATTCTTGCAAGCTCTCTCTGACCTCAGATTCGAGCCGGGGTTGGCGTTCGAGGCTTTCATCTGGAAGTAATTTGGTGCACCTGTCAATCACTTCGAGGATAGCAAGCTCAAGGAATTCATCATGGTAGCAGAATTCTCTCGTTCAAAGCTCCGCATCAACACTGATTCGGCCAGTCTCATCCTGCAATCTTGCTTTGGGGATCATGCCTCCCGTTTCAAGGTGTCTTGTCTGCAAAATTGGTCTTTCAAGTTTAGTGTTGCCTCTAGAGATGTGGGTTTCGCCATCATCAAGGGTGGGAATTGTTCAAATGATCTGTTCAATATGGGGTTTTCCTATGGGGAAAGGGGGCCCGAATTTCCGTAAAGAATTCAGACTTTATCAGCAAGAGATTGAGCAGGAATGGACTTTGGTTGATCGCTCCAAAGATCGAAAATCATACGCTGAAGCAGTTCAATCTCCGCGAATTTTCCCGCAAGAAATTTGAATGTTCTACCTTCAGGTATGCATGCTCTGACTGTTTCTCAGCGCCTAACTCAATCAAGGCCGCCTTCAATTCCCGGGTTAACTGAACCCAATAATATCGCTATTGATGGGGCGGGATCAAGGGATTCTCGAAATGTTGGGCTAGGAATCCGTTCAACTGTTGCTGCAGCCCAATCTGATAAATCCCCGCTTTGTGTCCGTTGTCTTGAGTCGGGCCACTCTTGGCCCAGCTGCACTAATAGAATTCGTTGCCATGGGTGCAATAGGTTGGGCCATGTTAATGCTAATTACAGATTTTGTGGCGCAATTAACGTTTCGGCTTCCAACACGTCACCAGTCATCCAGCATCGAAATCCGAGGACTTCAGATTCCCATGCGAACCGACCATCCTTTGATGGTACCCACCTTGTCAGTGACTCGCGCTCGAGCCCTTTTCGGTCAAATCTGTCTGACCCGAATTCTCTGGGACCACGCAGCAGAGACATAGCTGTTCGGCTTGACGCCTCTGATTCCCACCGCGTTGCTGCTACTCTGCAACATCCGCATTCATCGCCTCTAGTTTCCATTGTTGCTCCTTCGACCTCGTCGACGCTCCCAGCAATGGCTACGTTTCCTTTCGATCCCACCCCCTTCCTCTCCGCCGGCTGCCAATCCGTTGAAGTTGATGGCAGGCCCGCCCGTCACCGTGTCATCCATGGCACTCTTGCGCCGGCGAATGAAGAGCTCGCCATTGCTACCATTATCCCCATGCCAGAAGGTGAGGCCGCTTTTGCCAATGTTCAGGAAGTTCTGCATGAGTTTCTCCAGTCCAAACGAATGGGGGTCTCTTCTATTTCTTGCTACCCGTTTGGACAAGCTTATGTGCGGTTGGTTAGTGCGGCAGATCGTGATTTCCTGGTTAACCAAGGACCTCATGCTTTTGGAGATATCCATGTTGTCTGCCAAGGGCACAATGAGGGTCTAAACTAGAGGAACTTTGAACTTTCCAGAGATGTTTGGTGGTTGATTGTGGGTTTTCCTGCTGATCTGCGCTCGTTTCATGAGATCTCTAATGCCCCTACTGGCTTTGGACAACTTATGGTTTGGGATAGATTCAAATCAACTGATGCAGCAGTGGTGGTTCGTGTTAAGATTGATGCTCTTCGTGATGTCCCAGCCAGCATCTTAGTTTCAGGAGCTAAAAACTTCAGTGGGCAGTCTTGGACTTGCCCGGTGGTTATCTTTCAAGATATGCCTATCGGTCATCCTCCACCTAATGAAGATCCGATACCTGAAAATGGCAATCCTCATCCCAGACCATAGCAACCTTTCCACCATCTGAATCAAGATATGATTGTAGGCCCAGTTGGCTTCCACCTTATTCAGCATGAGGTCAATGCTCCAGAACAAGTTGATGAGGATGAAGGTTGGGGGCCTTAGGCAATGCCTCAGGACCAACACCTCATTGACCAGGAACTTCAAGCTGGCGAATTTTTGGAACTGACTAATCTGCTTGCACCTCTTGAGGAAGAAGTGCACATTGAGGGAGGCAGTGAGCTGATTCTTTCACTTGGTCTGAATGTTGGTGTGCCTGCTGGACAGGTTCGGTCTGACAACTCTGTTATTGGTGGTGGTCCTCCTCCAAATCTAGAAGAACTGTTAGCTCCTTTGGTCATCCCAGCTCACCATCCTGAAGTGCAGGCAAACTTTGATCTTAATTTGCCAATTTTGGAGCCTGTTGCAGTTGAAGCAGCTTTTGTTCTGTAACAAACTAATTTGCAGCCGGACAATGATCACTTGTTGCATGAGGTGCAGCAAGCTGTTGCAGTTCATCACGATGCTGCCATTGTCGATATGTTGCAGGCTGTCCAGGAAGTTGACTCTCTTCCCCCCGATAACATTGATGCCATGAAGAGTAGCGAGCACAATGATAATGTGCCATCACCTGACAAGGCTGCCTCACCTGAAGGCCCCTTGGAGAATATTGAGAGCAATCCTCTGGTCCAAGATATTACAGCTGTTGCCCCGTCTGATCCCCTAAACACTCAAGCTGCTTCTGACAACTCTGAAGGTACCAATTTTGGGCCTCCTCCTGGCTTTCCTTTGCCTATCTTCATATCCACGGTTCATGCTACTTCTATGAAACTTCCAGAGTAGTTGGGTTCTTCTCTCAGAGACATAACAACAGACAGTTCTTTGCCATATGCAGGGGATGATTTTCTGTCCAAGGAAGGACTGGATCTGTGGGACAAGCACTTTAAGCCTGCTGAAGGAGCTGACAAAGTGATTCAGGTACCATGTGAATGGTTTAAGTTTGTCACTGTTGCTCTCTTAACTCCTGATAGCTTTAGTTGTGATAAATCACTTTTGTCATCTCAACTCTGGAACTACATCATTGAGGGATCTATTAACAAATAGTATATTCCTTTTGCACTACCTGACTCCTGTATCTCTAGTCACACTCCTACTTGTCAGCAGCTTAATTTGGAGCAGGAGGTTTCCACAGCTCAGCCTGCCACTCCAACACACACTAATGTTGAAGAGGATCATGTTGTTCGCTCAGCTAGCACATCTGTTGTGTATGCTCGAAAGAAGAGGAAAGACAAGGCTCCCATCTGTGAAACCAAGGTACGCAGAAGTTACAGATTGCAAGAGGCTAATAAATGTTTTAAGGGAGGAGTTTGCAAAGATAAAATTGCCAACTTTGCAGCACTGACCCACCTGCTTTGACTTCAATAGTTATAAAAATTCTCTCTGTTTCCTTTTGCAAGGCTAATGCTAAGGACTGCATTGAAGAGATGCTCTAGCAAACTAAGAAGAAGAAAGAAGCCAAGGGAGTGCAGAAGAAGCCTACAACCTTTCGGCCTTAAAACTTTAGTTGCACTCTTGCTGCTCTTTCTGCTTCTGTAATGATATTGGACCAGAATCTTAGCTCTATTGGCACTGAGACGTGTAGTTTAAATTGGAACCTTGTTGTGTGGTCTTCCTTTTGTAAGAGTACTATAAGAACTTTATCAGATTTGCTGGCTACAATCTCCTGTTAATATCAGTTATTCCTCCTTCCTGAAATGGACAACTCGTTAGGTTTTTGGTCCCTTTTTTCTAGATGCATTGATGTGTCTGAATGCTGCTGGATAGTTGGTCCCTCAATACAGCGTGTGCTGATAATCATACATCTCTCATTATGCCTCAAACAAACAGGAACTGGAGTATTTTAAACTGGAATATTAGGGGCATTAATGACCCTATCAAATGGTTGGCCTTGAGGAATAAAATAGATGAAGCAAATGCTACCATCATCTGCATTCAAGAAACTAAGAGGGAGTTCTTTGATGCCAGATACATCAAAAAAATTTGTCCTAGGAGAATCACTCAATTTGAGTTTCTCCCTTCAGTGGGTGCTTCAGGTGGGCTGCTTATTGCCTGGAATGGCTCTTTATTTGCTGGGGATCATCTTTTTCATAATGATTTCTCACTATCTTTGCGTTTTACTTCTACTCTGTCTGGAGCTTCTTTCATTCTCTCCAAAATTTATGGGCCTTGTCAGGGACCGGAAAGAGCTCTGTTTCTGAACTGGTTCAAGGATATTCAAATGCCTGCAGATGCCAATTGGATTATAATGGGAGACTTCAATTATGTTAGATTTCCAAGTGATAGAAACAGACAAGGAGGTAACTTCACAAATATGCTGCATTTCAATGAGGCCATCAATGCCCTAGCTCTGGTAGAAACCCCCCTGAAAGGTAGAAAATACACCTGGAGTAATATGCAAGATGCCCCTCTATTGGAGAAGGTGGACTGGGTTTTTACTTCAGAATATTGGACCATAGAATTCCCCAATACTTTGGTCCTGCCTCTTGCCAAGCCAATTTCTGATCACACCCCATGCATGATTCAAATTGGTACACACATTCCAAAATCTAAGATCTCCAGGTTTGAAAATTACTGGATGCAAGTGCAGGGTTTCAAAGAAGTTGTCAAACAGAGCTGGGAACAGAATATTCACATCGCAGATTCTGTAAAGAGAATTTCAGCTAAATTCAAGAGACTAAGAAAGTGCCTTAAGATCTGGGCTAAAACTATTTCTAATTTGACCATCTCAATCAAGAACCCTAATGAGGTGACTCTTCTTATTGATACTATAGAAGAGTTCAGGCCTTTATCTACCTCAGAATGGAATGGCAGAATTTTTATTAAACAACATTTGTTACAACTTCTGGAGTGGCAGATGATTTATTGGCAGTAGAGAGCCACCATTAGATGGGTCAAATTTGGAGAGGCAAACTCTATGATTTTTCAAGCTAAGGCCACTTTAAAATACAGAGTGAATCACATTGACAGCTTGCAAGATGAAGATGAAGATGGTAATATTGTCAGGGAACACAATCTAAAGGCTACTATTCTTCTCAATGCTTTCAAGAAAAGACTCAGCAACTCCATGCCCACTTTCAATCTCCTTAAGCTGGATTCTTTGCTTCCTCATGATATTGATCTTTCTTTTTTGGAGCAACCTTTCTCCAAAGATGAGATTGATAAGGTAGTTCAGGGCATGCCACATGATAAAGCCCCTGGACCAGATGGCTTCAACACTGATTTTGTTAAATCCCGTTGGGACATCATCTCCCCAGATTTCTATGCTTTAATCGAGGATTTCATCAGAGGAACAATCAGTTTGTAGAGTATCAACAACTCTTATATCACACTCATTCCAAAGAAGGATGCACCTGCAACTCCAAATGATTTTAGGCCCATTTCTTTGGTTAACTGTTCTATAAAGATCATCACCAAGCTACTTGCCAATCCTGAAATCAAGTCTATTCAGGACTGCTTGGCCTGGTTATATGAGTACCTTTATCAATGCAAGTCTTCTAATAAGGAGCTGATTCTTCTTAAGCTAGACTTTGAAAAAGCCTTTGATATGATTGAACACTAGACAATCAAAGAATATCTTGGCTGCTAGGGGCTTTGGGCCTAGATGGCTCATGTGGATGGATATGATTTTTGCTTCTGGCTACTCCTCAGTGCTGCTAAATGGTGTGCCTGGAAAACAGTTTCTCTGCAAAAGAGGTGTCAGACATGGAGACCCTTTTTCACCCCTGTTGTTTGTGCTTGCTGCTGATTTGTTTCAGTCTATACTAAATAAAGCCATGGTGGAAGGCCTCATTTCAAAACCTCTTGAACTACACCCCTGTCCTGATTTTCCTGTCATTCAATATGCAGATGACATAGTTCTAATTATGCATGCATGCAAAGTTCAGTTAGAGCAGCTCAAGAATCTTCTGTTGCACTTCACTACCTACACTGGCCTTGATAACCCACAAGTATAGGGGATCGCAACAGTTTTCGAGGGTAGAGTATTCAACCCAAATTTATTGATTCGACACAAGGGGAGCCAAAGAATATTCTCAAGTATTAGCAACTGAGTTGTCAATTCAACCACACCTGGAAACTTAATATCTGCAACAAAGTGTTTAGTAGAAAAGTAATATGATAGTAGTGGTAACGGTAGCAAAAGGTAACGGTAGTAATGTTTTTGGTATTTTGTAGTGATTGTACAATAGCAACGGAAAAGTAAATAAGCGAAGAGCAATATATGGAAAGCTCGTAGGCAATGGATCGGTGATAGAGAATTATGCTGGATGCGGTTCATCATGTAACAGTCATAACCTAGGGTGACACAGAACTAGCTCCAATTCATCAATGTAATGTAGGCATGTATTCCGAATATAGTCATACGTGCTTATGGAAAAGAACTTGCATGACATCTTTTGTCCTACCCTCTCGTGGCAGCGGGGTCCTAGCGGAAACTAAGGGATATTAAGGTCTCCTTTTAATAGAGTACCGGACCAAAGCATTAACACATAGTGAATACATGAACTCCTCAAACTATGGTCATCACCGGTAAGTATCCCGATTATTGTCACTTCGGTGTTAACGGATCATAACACATAATAGGTGACTATAGACTTGCAAGATAGGATCAAGAACTCTCATATATCAATGAAAACATAATAGGTTCAGATCTGAAATCATGGCACTCGGGCCCTAGTGACAAGCATTAAGCATAGCAAAGTCATAGCAACATCAATCTCAGAACATAGTGGATACTAGGGATCAAACCCTAACAAAACTAACTCGATTACATGACAAATCTCATCCAATCCATCACCGTCCAGCAAGCCTACGATGGAATTACTCATGCACGATGGTGATCATCATGAAATTGGTGATGGAGGAAGGTTGATGACAACGATGGCGACGGATTCCCCTCTCCGGAGCCCCGAATGGACTCCAGATCAGCCCTCCCATGAGGTTTTAGGCCTTGGCGGCGGCTCCGTATCATAAAACGTGATGAATCCTTCTTCTTTATTTTTTTCTCTCCGAAAGCAAATATATAGAGTTGGAGTTGAGGTCGGAGGAGCTTCAGGGTGCCCACGAGGTAGGCGGGCGCGCCCAGGGGGGGCAGGAGCGCCCCCACCCTCGTGGCTAGGGTGGGGGCCCCCCTGGTCTTCATCTTTTGCAAGGATTTTTTATTATTTGCAAAAAGACGTTCCGTGAAGTTTCGGGCCATTCCGATAACTTTTGTTTCTGCACATAAATAACACCATGGCAATTCTGCTGAAAACAACGTCAGTCCGGGTTAGTTCCATTCAAATCATGCAAGTTAGAGTCCAAAACAAGGGGAAAAGTGTTTGGAAAAGTAGATATGACGGAGACGTATCAACTCCCCCAAGCTTAAACCTTTGCTTGTCCTCAAGCAATTCAGTTGACAAACTGAAAGTGATAAAGAAAAACTTTCACAAACTCTGTTTGCTCTTGTTGTTGTAAATATGTAAAGCCAACATTCAAGTTTTCAGCAAAGATTATAAACTAACCATATTCACAATAACGCTTAGGTCTCATGTTTACTCATATCAATGGCATAATCAACTAGCGAGCAATAATAATAAATTTCGGATGAAAACACTTTCTCAAAACAATCATAATATGATATAACAAGATGGTATCTCGCTAGCCCTTTTTGAGACCGCAAAACATAAATGCAGAGCACCTTTAAAGATCAAGGACTGACTAGACATTCTAATTCATGGTAAAAGAGATCCAGTCAAGTCACACTCAATGTAAACTAACAGTAATGAATGCAAATGACAGCGGTGCTCTCCAACTGGTGCTTTTTAATAAGAGGATGATGACTCAACAAGAAAGTAAATAGATAGGCCCTTTGCAGAGGGAACCAGGGATTTGTAGAGGTGCCAGAGCTCGGTTTTGAAATAGAGGTGAATAATATTTTGAGCGGTATACTTTCATTGTCAACATAACAGCCAAGAGATGGCGATATCTTCCATGCTACACACATTATAGGCGGTTCCCAAACAGAATGGTAAAGTTTATACTCCCCCTCCACCAACAAGCATCAATCTATGGCTTGCTCGAAACAACGAGTGCCTCCAACTAACTGTGAGAACCTGGAATTAACTTCCAGACCCTCCTGTGTATATTTGTCAACCCCAGGATCATTGGTGACAACACAGTGAAATGATATCATTGCAGAATACGTAAAAGGATTACAAGTAGTATATTTGTCACAAGACATACCTAGTGAGATGTCTCATGACATTTACAATCAGAAAATAGTGGAAAGTAAAATGTGTAGTGACTCCATCTCAGCCACAGGCAGTCGATGTTGTCCACGTGACCTCACTCCTACGGATCGCCATAGTGGTCATAGCCATCACCTTCATCTTCATGCAACTCTGTTGTCAACAAAATTATTGCCATGAGTACATTACGTACTCAACATGCCTCCCACGTGGAAGGACCTAATAGCTACATGTGGCTTCAAAGGAAGGCCGTATGGCTCATTTGCATAAAGCTAATTTTGTTTGTCAAATAAAGTAGTTGGATAAAAGCTGTTTTAGATGAAAACATGTTTTATCTCCAGAATAACTTTCATCAAGTGAGGATCCTAGATCAACTCACGTCCTTCATAGGTTTCAAGAATAGGGGCAAAGAGGGAATAAGAAAGACAGGTCCTGTATGTCAAGAAAGATTCATGTGTTGTCCATGACCGTGGACACGGCTATTCGAATAGTTTCACACTCTGCAGAGGTTGTACACTTTACCCACACGACACAATCTCGTCTTGATGCCACCAGTGGCCGCTGGTATAGTACACCATTTGGTATACCGGCAGGGAGATTGTGACGAGGTCTTTGGACTAGAGCCCCCAAAGATGTGACAAGCCCACCGGGTCTGGCGCACGGAACTGAGAGTATGTCCTCAAACCGGTCCCCCCATCTGTGCCGAGGATACTCCTCGCAAGGCAGCTATCCCATCTGCGGTACGGCAACATCGACAGCTAAGGCTGACTAGCTTACTTGACCAAGCCAGTGCCCATATAGCATGTTGCTGTACTATTATCACAATCTTCAAATCGAAGACTTATTAGGCCTTAAGCGACACACACGAATGATTGCCCCCTTCAACTCGTGAAGGGTGGCCAATCGCTCCTTCAATCCTTGATTCAGCTATCGCCCGCGCCAGTATTCAGATGGTAAGTTTCACCCAGAGTAGAAGAGGATAGAGAGGGTCAACAAGGGCCAACAGGCCTAGCTCAGCATTAAGTTTCAACTGTCAATGACTCAGTGATCATTCAACAAGGCACCTATAGGGTGATAAGCATGGCTAAGCATTTCTACTCTACGGGAACCTTATATTTCTACTCAGGTGTCAAGTAAATAAGCGACAAGCGGATCTAGGTAATGTGTCAATCGACACGCTAGCTACGAGAATTAAAATAGCATGCACAATAGTAACAATAAAACTCAATGCAATTTTGTAAACCATAGGATAAGTATGATCAAAGAAGGAGGCATGCCTTCGTTGTTGAGTCCTTCTTTAGTAACCTGGTTCTGTTCACGTGCAACATCGTCGTCACTCCCTACTCGCTGTAGCGATAGCAAAAGACAAACCATAAATACCAAAGCAAAAGTAAATCCAAATAACATCCAAAACAATTAAGAGTGGATGGATAGCAAGATATATATTGATCAGATGGAAATTCCAAAAGGAGATAGCATGATTGGAAGGTAAGTAGAGTACTCAACAAATTGACAGGGTTTAGGTTGACATGGCTAAGGAAGGCTTGGAGATCAAGACTAACGCCCCGATACGAAATATGCTACTAAAAATTAGTAGTGCCCACTACACATCGGTTAACTATATATGAAACTACTATATAGAAAACACAATGACATCAACACATCAACACATATGGAAATGGAACCATCTTATGCATTTAGCTACACAATCACAACATGACATGATGAAGATAAAAGTTAACAAAAAAATAAATATTTATATAGAATCTAAATATTTATAATGGTCAATAGCAGTCAAACATTTACATCAGCTATATGCTAGATTAAAAGGAAGCATTCCCTAAGATAACGAAGCCAACATTATAAACCATAGTAGTCAAGCAATCAGACATAATTCAATAAAATGAATTGAATCGATCTAGGTCTAGAACTAAGTCATTATTAAGTAAAATAGGATCAAGTACATTATATCAAACCAAATCATTCGCCAAACAATTAACAAGAAACTATACAACACATGGAACAAATGGATGAACAACTATCCTAGACATGATATGATTAAGATTAATAATCAACCACATGTAAATATTTGGATGAATCCAAATATTTATAATGGTTAACAACAAGCAAAGACTAAACCCCAATCATAACAAGTATTAGTAAGCATCTCTATAACAAGAGTTAAACCATTATTACGGTGAAAGCTAATAAACAACTGAATAATAAGACACATTTGATATAAGGTATGTGAAGAAATAATTATAAAGACGTCTTATCTAAGAATACACGCATCAAACATACGGATCATGGCAAGGTACCCAACCAGGACGTTCTTTTAACAATAAAGAAACAACCAATACCCAGTAACAACTAAAGTACATGCTTAAAAAAAGAAATCTATGCACACTAAGCATACAATCAAAGAACAATACTACTATCAAGAAAGACGAATTGACAATAGCATGTGATAAACTATTGCAACGCATATAAAACACTCACAACACTAATATGAGACAAGTCAAGCATATATGAGCAACACAAGTACAACTATAACACATGGAATATAATAACCCATGAAAGATCACGAGCATGACTTGATGTCTAGACTTAGGCATAGCACAAATGCAACAGTAAGATAAACCAGATATGATGCCAAGCATGTATGATCATCACACGAGCTGCCAAAATATGCTACTAACAAAATACAACTTGTAACCATGAGATAACCTAGTTGATAACAACTAACATGGAGATCAAGCACAACGTTAGCATACAACGCTACCATGCTAGTTATGATAATTAGCACATGAAAGCATACTAAGCATGTAGGAAGGTAAGCAACTAGATCATCTGATCGGCCAAATCAACATGCGTTATAGAAGCATGAATAACAAGATGACATGCATTTCTATTTAGTCATCCTACACTTGCAAATATATAAAAGGTACAGAAGTAAGCATCAGACAACACACGGATTGGTACACACATGTTATGTAATCGAGTTATACAATCACATCATTATGTCATGGTATTGATCGAGCAAAAAGGAATCATACTTAATTAAACTATATAAGACCATAAACTACTAACATGTATCTCTACCAAGCAAAGGCTAACCATATGTGCAATCATATGGTAGTGCATACTATCAATTCTATAACACATGGTAGGACACAATCAAAACTAGCATTCTACTTGAAGAGATTGTTAACATGGTATGGTATTAAACCAAGATAAAAAAAACCACACCAAATAATTACCAAAAGTAATAAACAAGGGTATATGCCACAAGAATAAATCCTATATAGCAATACAACATGACATAGGGCAACCAAATCATCTAACCTAGAATGGTGACATGTAAGAAACCATAGGAACAACTACACAAAATGTGTTATGCCACATGGAACTATAATAGAACTGTTCTAAAGTAACATAGCACTTCATTTAACATCTAGAGCCTAACATAAAGAAAATTATGCAAAAACACACATGACAAATACCTAAACAACTATCATAGGCATGGCATGATTTCAAACCAATAAATAAACATGCAACATGGATGAACATGATTATGTAAACTATATCTAAGATATATCCATGCTAAACAAAACTCAAGATATGATGTAATTCATGATGCGACAAACAAAGGGAAGCCTAGAACAATTCTATGGAATTATATGCATGATGAACATTCATAAAAAAATGTACGCGTGCACAAGAGAGGACTACGTGATACGCAAAAATAACAATACGAGACAACGTACAAAATTATAATAGGTAAATAAAAGAAATCCTTGCAATAAATCTAGTCAGTCACATTTAAACTTCTAAAATTATGAAATAATTATGAGCGACTCCTAGGCATATCACAAGCATAAATATTTAAACAAAATTTAACCGATGAACAAACTCACTTCAATCTTGGCAGAAAATGACTATTACAAAATGTATACTAAAACCTTATTGATAAAACTAGCGATCTAACTCCACATGGGATTACCATGGGTATGAGAAACAAATCATATGTTGAACACAACATCATCCGAGGAACTAAAAAGTACACGGACATGTCGATGGGATCCGTTCATGCATCAGCGCGAGCAACAACAGAGATATATTGAATAAGAATGTCTACGAGATACTACAAGTGATGTTCAGAAGGTGTGCAAGAGGAATTGGATAGAGGCTCACCGATTTGACGCAACAGAGTTTGACGCAACAGTGTGATGAACTCGACGAATAGTGTACACGGACATGCGGAATTCTTCGTGTGTGGTCGACGGATCGCGGTCTTTCTTCTCTGAATGGATCCATGGTGAGGAGAGGAAGTTCCTGGTGCAAGGGAATGGATGGAGGTGCTCTGAGTTGCCGGGAACGAGCACTCGCGTCCATGGAGCAGCAGCACTTCGTGGATGAATTTGGGAAGAACAGAGAAGGGAGATGGCAAGAGGTGGTAGGGAATTGTAAGAGGAGGTGGAGGCGCACAAGAAGATGTCCTCAGTTTGTGGAAACAACCAAGGGAGAGGGGAGTTAAAAGGAGGAGGCAGGAGATGAATCGCCCAAGATGTTGTCGTTTGGTCTCTGTGAGCGTAGAGCGTACAGAGGAGAGGAGGAGAAGAGGCGTCCGCTCGTGGGAGAGATGGACCAATTTATTTATCTACAGATTTGGAAACGGTAGCAATTAAAGGAGTTGGAGGAGGGGTTTCCATCATGGCTGAACGTTTTCTATGGTGGTTGTTTCCCTTCTGTAGATTGGGAACGTACAAAAGGAGAGGAGGCTCTCGCTCGGGTGAGTGAGATGGCCCAGATCGGCAAGGCCCATGAGGAAGGAGGGGAGGAGGAAAATAAGAGTGGGAAAAATAGATGGGCTAGGCCCATGTGACCTGAGAAAGAAAACTAAAAACAATGGGATGAATCCATGAAAAAGAAGAGAGATGCACCAATGCATGTATTGGTGGATTTGTCTCAGAAACAATGTACGTGTGGATGAAAGTATGAGTAAGATAGGTGAACAATTCAAATGGTAGAACGTATCTAATGGTTCGATGAAATTTGGCCGAGATTTAGAAAAGGAAAAAGAATTGATTTCCGTTTTAGGAAATCTAGAGAAGGAAAAGAAGCTCGAGTAGTCAAACGAATTTCAGAAACCCAAAGAAAATTCAAGGCGCATATTCAATATGCCAAAGAAGAGAAAATAAAGCCCGACTAAAAGAAAAGAAGTAACTCAAATTTTAATTTTGGTTCACATTAGTTCAAATTAAATCCATTAAATTCTAAAATTCTAATTTAAGCTTGGTTAAAAATAAAACAAATGAAATTTTCTAGCCCTGATTTTTGGAAAACTTTTCTTAAGTATTCCGAGAATCGGGATGTTACACTAACAAGAGTCCCAGAGGGAGTTTTGTTTGCAATTATTTTGATTTAGTTTGCATAAAGTATGGGACTGTGCATCCCGGTGACCAGCCACTTTCTCATGAGTTAGGAGCGGAGTCTACTCCTCTTGAGAATAACCCGCCTAACATGGAAGATACGGACAACCCTAGTTGATACATGAGCTATTCGAGCATAAAAAATAGGATATTTATTTGAAGGTTTAGAGTTTGGCACATACAAATTTACTTAGAACGACAGGTAGATACCGTATATAGGTAGGTATGGTGGACTCATATGGAATAGCTTTGGGGTTTATGGGATTGGATGCACAAGCAGTATTCCCGCTTAGTACAGGTGAAGACTAGAAAAAGATTAGGAAGCGACCAGCTAGAGAGCGACAACAATCATGAACATGCATTAAAATTAATCAACACCGGATGCAAGCATGAGTAGGATATAATCCACCATGAACATAAATATCGTGAAGGCTATGTTGATTTTGTTTCAACTACATGCGTGAACATGTGCCAAGTCAAGTCACTTAAATCATTCAGAGGAGGCTACCACTCTATCATACCACATCACAACAATTTTAATAGCATGTTGGCACGCAAGGTAAACCATTATAAGATCCTAGCTAATCAAGCATGGCACAAGAAACTATGATCTCTAGTTGTCATTGCAAACATGTTTATTCATAATAGGCTGAATCAGGAATGACGAACTAATCATATTTACAAAAATAAGAGAGGTCGAGTTCATACCGGCTTTTCTCATCTCAGTCAGTCCATCATATATCGTCATAATTGCCTTTCACTTGCACGACCGAACGATGTGGATAATAATAATAGTGCACGTGCATTGGACTAAGCTGGAATCTGCAAGCATTCAATAAACAGGAGAAGACAAGGCAGTATGAGCTCTTTTGTCAGATCGACAATAATGCATATAAGAGCCAATTCAACAATTTAATCATGGTCTTCTCCTATCGACCCCAAAGAAAAGAAAATAAATAAAACTATTTACACGGAAAAGCTTCCAACAAGCAAAAAGAAGAACAAGAAATCTTTTTGGGTTTTCTTTTTAATTACTACTACAAGCATGGAAATTAAAACTAGCTAAAAGCTACAACTAATTTTTTTGTTTTCCTTAAGGTTTATTAAACACACAAGAAGAAAGCATAAAAAGGAAATAAACTAGCATGTATGATACAATGAAAAAGTATGAGCACCGACATCTAGCAATGAGTGTGTGAACATGAATGTAATGTCAGTGAGAAACACGTACTCCCCCAAGCTTAGGCTTTTGGCCTAAGTTGGTCTATGGCCACGGCTGGCCTGGCGGATATCCAAAGTTGTAATTGGGGTCGTATTGCGATGCAGCCGTCATTGCATCGTGGGCTGCAGCTTGGAGGCGAGCTATCTCAGCTCTCCTCTTATACTCTTCTGCCTCCTGTTTGGTTATATAATATCTCCCTTTTTCCTGAAAGTCAAAGAAAGTAGAAGCAGGTAGAGGGACGTGATAGGTGCGTCGTCTGTCAAAGATTAGTCGGTACTGGAGGAACTGATCGTTCCTCTCAACAAACTGATGACGAACCATAGCCTCATAATCCAAATAAGCAGGGGGCAACTCAATATCATCTTCACGTATGGTTATACCAAGAAAATTAGCTATGCGGGTTGCATAAATTCCACCAAAGAAATCTCCATTAAATCTATTAAGATGCAACCTACGTGCAACAATGGCTCCCAAATTATAAGATTTATCTCCTAACACAGCACTCCTAAGAATACTGAGGTCAGGGACACACATGTGACATGCCTCATCTTTACCATTAATGCATCTACCTATGAAGAGAGCAAAATAATGTATAGCAGGAAAGTGAATGCTCCCTATGGTAGCTTGTGTTATATCTCTAGATTCCCCCACAGTTATACTAGTAAGAAAATCTCTAAATTCAGATTTGCGAGGTTCCCTAACACTACCCCATTGTGGAAGTTTGCAAGCAGTGGTAAAATCATCTAAGTCCATCGTATAAGATTTTTCATAAAGATCAAACAGGACAGTTGGAGAATTGCGTGAAGATGAAAATTCGAACCTCCTCACAAAGGAACTAGTGAGATAGTGGTACTGGCGGCACTTTTCCTCCTCGAAGCTCACAAGATCAGCGTTATGCAAATATGCGTTAAATTCTTCCTTGATTTTCGCTCGATCCATAAAGTCCTCTGAAGGCCATTCACAGGGCCGCACTGGAGCATCCCTTGGTGGCTCATCATCAGCATCACGCATTGCAAGCCTGGGTTCTTATTTCCTTGAAGAGCCACCTTGGTACATTTTCCTAAACATATTTCTTCCTCTGAAAAATTTCTGAAATTTTTAGTAACTTCAAATAAAAGTGAACCAAACTCAACAATATTGATAGCAACCACTCCTACAAGTGCCTAGAGCCTATATCATGCATCAAAACTAATTGGAACCATATAAATTTGACATGGAAGCTCAAGAACAGGGTCACCTAGGCAACACAAATTTGCAATGAATAAAACACTAGAACAAAAACTAATTGGACCAATGGAGGAGTCACATACCAAGGAACAATCCCCCCAAGCAGTTTTGTGAGAGGTGCTTTGAGCAAGGAGATCGAAAATGGCAGAAAAATGAGCTTGGACTCGGGTTTGAACTGGATAATCGTGTTTGTGGGAGGAAGAAGGAGTGTGTGTGTGCAGGAATAAGTGAAGGAGGGCCACCGTGGGCCCGCGAGGCAGGGGGCGCGCCCAGGGGGGTAGGGCGCGCCCTCCACCCTCGTGTCCAGGTGGATGCCCCCCGTGCTGTTTTCTCGGTGCCAAATATTCTCAAATATTCCACAAAAAATCATATTTAAATTTCAGGGCATTTGGAAAACTTTTATATTCGGGATATTTTTATATTGCACGGATAATTCAGATAACACATGGAAAATACTTATTTTTATTTTATTTAATATAAATAATAGAAAGTGAAAGGAGGGTACAGAGAGTTGTGTTTTCTAAATTCCTCCATCTCATGATCATCAAAAGGAATCCACTAACAAGGTTGATCAGGTCTTGTTAACAAACTCATTCCGAATAACATGGAACCGGAGAATCTTCGAATAATACTAGGTTACCTCAACGGGGATATGCACATCCCCAACAATAAGAATATCATATTTCTTCTTGACAGTAGGAAGAGGAAATTCAAAACCTCCAAAAATAATCGAATGAATTTTTCCAATAGAATTGATACTGTGGACTTGAGGTTGTTTCCTCGGAAAGTGTACCATATGCTCATTACCATTAACATGAAAAGTGACATTGCCTTTGTTGCAATCAATAACAGCCCCTGGAGTATTCAAAAAGTTTCTTCCAAGAATAATATACATACTATCGTCCTCGGGAATATCAAGAATAACAAAGTCTGTTAAAATAGTAATGTTTGCAACCACAACAGGCACATCCTCACAAATACCGACAGGTATAGCAGTTGATTTATCAGCCATTTGCAAAGATATTTCAGTAGGTGCCAACTTATTCAAATCAAGTCTACGATATAAAGAGAGAGGGATAACACTAACACCGGCTCCAAGATCACATAACACAGTTTTAACATAGTTTCTTTTAATGGAGCATGGTATAGTGGGTACTCCTGGATCTCCTAACTTCTTAGGTATTCCACCCTTAAAAGTATAATTAGCAAGCATGGTGGAAATTTCAGCTTCCATTATCTTTCTTTTATTAGTAACAATTTCTTTCATGTACTTAGCATAAGGATTCATTTTAAGCATATCAGTTAATCGCATACGCAAAAAGATAGGTCTAATCATTTCAGCAAAGCGCTCAAAATCCTCATCATCCTTTTTCTTGGATGGTTTGGGAGGAAAAGGCATGGGTTTCTGAACCCATGGTTCTCTTTCTTTACCATGTTTCCTAGCAACAAAGTCTTTCTTATCATAACGTTAATTCTTTGATTGTGGATTATCAAGATCAATAGCAGGTTCAATTTCTATATCATTATCATTGCTAGGTTGAGCATCAACATGAACATTATCATTTACATTATCACTAGTTTCAGGTTCATTACCATATTGTGTTTCAGCATCAGAAATAGAAATATCATTTGAATTCTCAGGTTTTTCAGTAATAGGTTCACTAGAAGCATGCAAAGTCCTATCATTTTTCTTTTTCTTCCTTTTAGAAGGACTAGGTGCATCTATATTATTTCTCTAAGAATCTTTCTCAATTCTCTTAGGGTGGCCTTCAGGATACAAAGGTTCCTGAGTCATTCTACTAGTTCTAGTAGCCACTCTAACAGCATAATCATTATTCTTACTATTCAATTCATTGAGCAAATCATTTTGAGCTTTAAGTACTTGTTCTACTTGAGTGGTAACCATAGAAGCATGCTTACTAATAAGTTTAAGTTCACCTTTGACATTAGCCATATAATCACCCAAGTGTTCAAGCATATCAGCACTGCGTTTTAATTCTCTACCGAAATAAGCATTGAAGTCTTCTTGCTTAACCATAAATTTATCAAACTCATCTAAGCATGGGCTAGCAAACTTAGTAAATGGGATTTTAGCTTTATCATATCTATAGAGAGAATTTACCTTTACTACCTGTGTCGGGTTATCAAGACCATGTATTTCTTCAATAGGAGATGGATTAAAATTATGCATATCTTCAACAGGCGGTAAATTAAGACCATGTATTTCCTCAATAGGAGGTAAATTCTTAACATCTTCAGCTTTAATACCCTTTTCTTTCATGGATTTCTTTGCCTCTTGCATATCCTCAGGGCAGAGAAATAGAACACCTCTCTTCTTCGGAGTTGGTTTAGGAATAGGCTCAGGAAGTGTCCAATTATTTTCATTAGTCAACATATTATTTAATAGAATTTCAGCTTCATCCGGTGTTCTTTCCCTGAAAACAGAACCAGCGCAACTATCCAGGTAATCTCTGGAAGCATCGGTTAGTCCATTATAAAAGATATCAATTATTTCATTTTTCTTAAGAGAATGATCAGGCAAAGCATTATGTAATTGGAGAAGCCTCCCCCAAGCTTTTGGGAGACTCTCTTCTTCAATTTGCACAAAATTATATATATATCCCTTAAAGTAGCTTGTTTCTTATGAGCAGGGAAATATTTAGCAGAGAAGTAATAAATCATATCCTGGGGACTACGCACACAACCAGGATCAAGAGAATTAAACCATATCTTAGCATCACCCTTTAATGAGAACGGAAATATTTTAAGGATATAAGAGTAGTGAGTTCTCTCATCATTAATGAACAGGATGGCTATATCATTAAATCTAGTAAGATGTGCCACAACAGTTTCAGATTCATAGCCATAAAAAGGATCAGATTCAACCAAAGTAATTATATCAGGATCAACAGAGAATTCATAATCCTTATCAGTAACACAGATGGGTGAAGTAGCAAAAGTAGGGTCAGGTTTCATTCTAGCATTAAGGGATTGCTGTTTCCATTTAGATAATAACCTCTTTAGATCATATCTATCATTGCAAGCTAAAATAGCTCTAGCAGATTCTTCATCCAAGACATAACCCTCAGGCACAACATGCAATTCATATTTATTAGGGGGATAGTCTTCATCATCACTTTCATCGATATTATCAGTTTCAATAATTCCATTCTCTCTAACCCTAGCAAGTTGTTCATCAAGAAATTCACCAACTGGCATAGTAGTATCAAGCGCAGAAGCAGTTTCATCATAAGTATCATGCATAGCAGAAGTGGCATCATCAATAACATGCGACATATCAGAATGAATAGCAGAAGAAGGTTTAGGTGTCGCAAGCTTACTCAAAACAGAAGGTGAATCAAGTGCAGAGCTAGATGGCAGTTCCTTACCTCCCCTCGTAGTTGAGGGATAAATCTTGGTTTTTGGATCTCTCAAGTTCTTCATAATGATAAGCAGATATAAATCCCAAGTGACTCAAAGAATAGAGCTATGCTCCCCGGCAACGGCACCAGAAAATAGTCTTGATAACCCACAAGTATAGGGGATCGCAATAGTTTTCGAGGGTAGAGTATTCAACCCAAATTTATTGATTCGACACAAGGGGAGCCAAAGAATATTCTCAAGTATTAGCAACTGAGTTGTCAATTCAACCACACCTGGAAACTTAATATCTGCAGCAAAGTGTTTAGTAGCAAAGTAATATGATAGTAGTGGTAACGGTAGCAAAAGGTAACGGTAGTAATGTTTTTGGTATTTTGTAGTGATTGTAACAATAGCAATGGAAAAGTAAATAAGCGAAGAGCAATATATGGAAAGCTCGTCGGCAATGGATCGGTGATAGCGAATTATGCTGGACGCGGTTCATCATGTAACAGTCATAACCTAGGGTGACACAGAACTAGCTCCAATCCATCAATGTAATGTAGGCATGTATTCTGAATATAGTCATACGTGCTTATGGAAAAGAACTTGCATGACATCTTTTGTCCTACCCTCCCGTGGCAGCGGGGTCCTAGCGGAAACTAAGGGATATTAAGGCCTCCTTTTAATAGAGTACCGGACCAAAGCATTAACACATAGTGAATACATGAACTCCTCAAACTACGGTCATCACCGGTAAGTATTCCGATTATTGTCACTTCGGGGTTAACGGATCATAATACATAATAGGTGACTATTTACTTGCAAGATAGGATCAAGAACTCTCATATATCGATGAAAACAAAATAGGTTCAGATCTGAAATCATGGCACTTGGGCCCTAGTGACAAGCATTAAGCATAGCAAAGTCATAGCAACATCAATCTCAGAACATAGTGGATACTAGGGATCAAACACTAACAAAACTAACTCGATTACATGATAAATCTCATCCAACCCATCACTGTCCAGCAAGCCTACGATGGAATTACTCACGCACGGCGGTGAGAATCATGAAATTGGTGATGGACGAAGGTTGATGATGACGATGGCGACGGATTCCCCTCTCCGGAGCCCCGAACGGACTCCAGATCAGCCCTCCCGAGAGGTTTTAGGGCTTGGCGGTGGCTCCGTATCATAAAACGCGATGAATCCTTCTTCTTTATTTTTTTCTCCTCGAAAGCAAATATATAGAGTTGGAGTTGAGGTCGGAGGAGCTCCAGGGGGCCCACGCGGTAGGGGGGCGCGCCCAGGGGGGCAGGCGCGCCCCCACCCTCGTGGCTAGGGTGTGGGCCCCCTGGTCTTCATCTTTTGCAAGGATTTTTATTATTTCCAAAAGGACGTTCCGTGAAGTTTCAGGTCTTTCCGAGAACTTTTGTGTCTGCACATAAATAACACCATGGCAATTCTGCTGAAAACAACGTCAGTCCGGGTTAGTTCCATTCAAATCATGCAAGTTAGAGTCCAAAACAAGGGCAAAAGTGTTTGGAAAAGTAGATACGACGGAGACGTATCAGGCCTCAGGATAAACTTTGACAAGTCTGCCATGATTGCAAATAACACTCCAGATCACAAGATGCAAATCCTGGCCAACACTTTGGGGTCTACTATTGGCAGTCTTCCTGTTAGTCTGCACAAACCAACGCTACAAGATTTTTCCGCCGTCATCAAGAGAATTGATAGAAGACTTGCTGGATGCTCCAATTTGCTCTCCTATGGGGATAAGCTCACACTCATCAAATCTGTCTTCACAAGCTTACCAATTTTTTTCGTGAGCACTCTCTCTCTGCCTGTTGGCATTGTTAATCAAATCAATAAATTTCTCAGACTGTGCTTTTGGAGAAAATATGGTATGGAGGGATGAGGACCTGCTCTGATTGCCTGTTAGAAAGTGTGTTTACCGAAAACTCAAGGAGGTATTGGTGTTTTGGACATCACAATTCATAGTAAATGCCTCCTGATGAAACATATCCACAAATTCTTAAACCATGCAAACTTGCCTGGGGTGAAACTTATTTGGGAATCCTACTATCCCAATGGTATTCTCACCCCCAGACCAGTAGGCTCCTTTTGGTGGAAAGGGATTATCAAGTTGCTGCCTCTCTTCAAGAACTGGGCTAAAGGAGCAGTTGGCAGAGGCAATTCTATATGCTTCTGGCATGATAATTGGGGCCATAATATTCTTCAACATAAATACCCAGAGCTTCATTCATTTTCACACAGAACAGACCTAACAGTGCATGAATTCCTACAGCTGGATAATCCAATGGAACATTTTCACACCCCTCTCTCCATTCAAGAACTACAACAGTTCCAAGATCTTCAATATATTCTTCAAAATACTCAACTCTCTGATAGTCATGATAGCTGGAGTTACTCCTAGGGATCTCCGTTTTCCTCCATCAAATTCTACAAGTGCTTGACTGAGACTGACCACAACCCTCCCGCAATCTTCAGGAGTATCTGAAAAAATGCAGCTATCCTACATTAAAAATTTTCTTCTGGCTCATCTTGCACGACCGAGTTAACTCCAGGGGTCTTTAAATAGGAAATCCTTTCATCTGCCCTCTTATGATTGTGAGACATGCCATCTCAGTACTGAAGAAACAACCCTGCATCTGTTTTGAGACTGTGATTTTGCTCATGACTGCTAGATCTCTGTTCTCGGGCAGAGAAAAAGAGGCATCTCAATTTTTGATGAAATAGTCTTGCTCTTTGAAGCCTTTCCTTCAAACGTTGCCATGGAAATATTGATCATGGGCTGTTGGCACATCTGGATGTAGCGCAATGGAAAAATTTTCAACACTCAGGCCCCTTCCATTCAGGCATGGAGAAGGGTTCTTAAGGCAGACCTTTTGCTTCTGCAACATCGTATCAAGGACAAGTTTAAACCGCTACTTGTCAATTGGACTGAACAGTTTCTCAATTAGTTGACATGTTGCCTTTCGGGTTCCACAAAACTGGGGTTGACTGAGTGCCGTGTATATTTGTATTTACTTTACTTTATTAATATAATTATACCATAGAACGATCGTTCTACGGTCTTGGTTCAAAAAAACACCTTATCCTATCATTTTCTCAGAGCACAACGCACCGCGCACTGTCAACAGAGCACTCGCTGAGAGATGGCTTGCGCTGGCGATGAGGCTCATCCCCGACCAGATCACGCCAGTGTCGCGGCGGCAGGGGGCGAGGAGGAGGAGGAGGGATCCACGGAGGTGCTGCTTGCGTGGGAGCGGCGGCTACTGCTACCTGTTGGCACCGCCTCTCGCAGTGTCGCTCTTCTTCTCTCCCTCGCAACTCTCGCAACTCAAGGTTTCTCTCAAGGAAACTCACCATAGAAGAACTCAAAGAACACACACACACACACGTATACCAAGAAGCTTTGCCCACGGGCTCTTCTCCTTGGTGAACATATTGGCTACATTTTGTTACTGCCCTCATGGCTCCTTCTATTACTCAATGCAAAGTTTATATACACACGGCTAGCACCTATGACATCTAAACACACGCCACTACTTTGACCCATGCACGCACTAGGCCGCCACCTCTCTCGGCACTTATCCCATGTACGCATGCACTCACACCACAACGGCCACTAACTCACGGCCCGGCTAAGGGCATGTACATCAGTTTAGACGCTTGTGGTCTGCAATGATCCTCCACGTCACCTATAGACAGCGATAAAATCACCTCATACAACAGACCGTTCTTTCTTACTATCTAAAACATCCCAAATTTGTAAATATATTAATTAGTCTACGAAGTTAGATCCCATCCCAACCCCACCGCTCCTACTCTCTACAAACGGGGAGTTGCCGTTTTTTACAGACGCACCCATACAACGCTAGAAAGGCTGTCTTTAGCGAGCGATTTTCAAGCACTGCAGATCGTCGTTAATTCTACCGACGGGCTCTTTCTCTCTCCTCAATTTCTCTACCCCACGTCATCGAAAATCCTAGCTGTAACCCCTTATAGACAGCTGATTGTACATCGTTGTACATGCCCTAACCAGCTAACAAATGATGCATGCATTCAACTAACTAACAAACTAGATAATATCCTAAGTTCCTACATGCAGTACGGCACCGTCACACCACGAAGGCACCATCGGCTTTTTGCCGGACTTACCGCGTCGCACGGCCACTCCAGCATTTCGCCTTGCATGTCTTCGCTGGAATTAGAGGAACATAGCTAGCTACATGCAAATAACAAAATCAAGATTAGAGCTAACACTACCGACAATGATTGTGATCTCCGTGAGGCCCTGGGCGTGAGGGAGACGATGGCAACCCGATGAAGCGGCGACGCTGTCCTCATACACTGGGAGGCATGGTGTGGTGGCGCTCGAGGCATGGAAGGGGGAGAAGCAAAGCCATCACGGATGGGGTGCTGTTCGAGGAGGCAGGGTGTGGAGAGAGAGAGGGAGCAGTGGTAGAGCTGACGCCGATGCCGCCGCGCTTCCTGGAGGTCAACCAGGAGGTGGGCGAGGCCCTGTGGCTCGCAGCTGACCTGCTCGACGATGCGCCAATGGTGAACTTCTCGCAGGAGGGGACGCCATTTTCTTCGAGTGATGCACTGATGGGGAACTGTTCGCCGGGATTCACCCCGAGCATGTCAGTGGCCCAACGCAGACAGCACACAGCAGAGGAGTCGGTTCCACATGAATGCGGGCAGCTGCCGCCGGGTGGGAATTGTGCGCGGGAGGGGTGAGTGGTTTTTGGTGTGCCAGGGCGGTGAGAAGCGGGCATTTCGGACGTGTGACTATTGTGTGCGTGCATGTGTACGAGTGAGTGTTGCATGCGTGTGTGCGGGCGTGTGTTCGTGCGTGCATGTGTATGTGTCAGTGTTGGATGCCTGCATGCGTGTGTGTGTTCGTGCGAGTGTCGTGTGCATGGATGTGTACATGTGAGTATTGCACGCATGCATGTGGGCGTGTTTGTGCGCATGTGTGATGTGTTTGTATTCACCATAGTAGCTCGCGCGTGTGTGCAATTAAAATGGCCGACTCTCCTTAAAATAACGGCAGGCTCTACTTAAAAAAAAGGCCGGCTCAACATATCATCACAAGGCGACATTGTCCGCTGTGGTTAGGGCACGCAGGCTGCCAATCTCAGGTCTCACTACTTCGAATCCCCACCGACCACTAATTTATTACCATTTCTGTCATTCATATACGCGCTGATAGGTGGGCCCTATGGTAATGTGCGCTAATGAACATGGACCATTTGACTTGTCAATTATCATGGCATCAACAAATTATGGAGCTGTACGGTGATCGGTGAGCCAGTGACGGTATGATCACCACAAAATGTATTTCATGAACACAGTACAGACACAAGCTACCGTTTCTTTCTTTCATATACATGCTGACAGGTGGGCCCAACGAAAATGTGCGCTGATGGTGCAACACTAGTTGCACCACGTGGACCGTTTGACTGGTCAATTGATTGTGTCATCAACAAATTACGGAGCTGTATGGTGAGCCAGTTACTGTATGTTACCACATGTATTTTTTTAACACGGTACAGACGCCAACACTCATATATACATGCATACACTCACCCCTAAGAACGCACACACGCACACCCCATACCCTGTGAGCACCTTTGAGAGAGTCACCCGACATATCATCTTGAGATTTTACGAAGTCACCGTAGGCGCCTCGTAGTCGAGGGGAACGTCTCCTCCCATTGAACACGCATCGCCAGAAATACAGAAATTAATCCAGGATAAATGCGAGCACCAGGGCTTCAACCCTGGTGGGCTGGGATACCACTGTCCTCCTAACCATCCAACCACAGATTGGGTCACACCACAAAATGTATATGGTTACCGTAATGAGCTTATTTTGAAGTCGAGTGACCATATCTTGTTGTCGCTTCAGATATGTTGACTGTAAGTGTCATCGACAAAATATGGAGCACACTTCAAATACAATGACCGTCAGTGTCATCGACAAAATACGGAGCGTACGGTGAGCTAGAGACTGTATGATCACCACAAGAATGTATACGGTGATCGAGCATATTCTGAAGTCCAGTGACCGTATAGTGCTTTCGCTTGAAATAGAGTGGGTGTCACACATGAATGTGTCAGGGGCATACCTTTAGAGGCCCGAGAGATATTTTTTGTGCGTACGTGAAAGTGGTGTAGAGAGTGGCAGAGACAAAGAGATATGCCCTTCGTTTCTCTTTCCCGTGACTAAATTTTTAGGAGAATATTTAAATATTCACAATACGGAACAAATATATTTGGATGCACCATGCAATTAACTTTTATGTATAACTTGGTACTATTGTACATGCTTATTTTCTTAGTGGCCGATGGTGTGTGGGGTGTGGTGGGCACATCATTTCTAGTTGTGGTGGGTCGATGTGAGGAATCATAGGTCGGTTCTATTCTGCGCCACATAGGTCAGACCGAGACGCGTTATACGAAGACCCATGGAGGACTCGGCATAAAAGACGAAGCTACCAGAGTCGTGGAGGAATCTATCCCCACTGATGAAGTGCCGACTATGATTTGTAACCCTAGGCCCCGATATGTTATATAAGCCCGAGGGCTAGTTCATTGATAGTATATACACACAGACACAATGGCCGGTATCCATGTGTACTTTGTACACACCCCAATCACAAATATACAGTACCAGGAGTAGGTTTTTTTCTCAATTGCAAGGGCCCGAACTTGGGTTAAACTTTGCCTCTTATTACACTACTAGGGAAAACCTTGTACACAGAATCTTAGCAGCAGCACGGTACAAAAAGAGGCGCTACTGCTAATTAGTAGTAGCGAGGTTAGGAAAAGCGAGCTACTGATGTAAATTTAGCAGTAGCGCGTGATGTATATACCGAGCTGCTACAAAAATCCACCCACAGTACACAACAAACTATGTTTACCAGTAGCGCGGCGTCACGAAGCGCGCTACTGCTAATGCAATAGTAGTAGCGCGATTTTAGTCACGTCATTGCTGCTAATTTGGAAATTGTCCAGACGGTTGGCCTGCTTAGCAGTAGCGCGTGTGAGAAAAGTGCGCTGCTGCTACGCTCTTAGCAGCAGCGCGGTTTTCCTCCAGCGCTACTGCTAAGACGCAGCACCCCACCACCTTTTTCCACCCGTCCTCCCCTCCCCTATCTCCTCTCCTCCCTTTCCCCTACCTCCCACATCCTCCCTCTCTCACTCTTCTTCTTCCTCAATACTTCTCCCCATTACTCTCCCTCTTCTACCTACCTTTCTCTCTCTTCATTACTCCTAGCTAACTACACCACCTCCATTAATGCATCTCCTTTCTTTTTTTCCTCCCCCCTCCACTATTTAAAGTTGTCTCCTCCCAAATTAGCTAGCTAGGTAGATGTAGCATTTAGTTAAGTGACCTATTTGCCCCCTAACTAGATCTATCTTTGTCAAGAAGAGCTTTGTGCACTTTTGATCTCCCTACATCATCATCTCCACCGTGTGTGCTCGATCTCGAGATAGAGGTTATTAAAATTTCATGCTTTTGCAAAATGGAAATATGTGTATGTGTGTGTGATATGATAATTGGGCAATATGATGGAAATTGTGTGTGTGGCATGTGTTGACGCAATTGTGCTTTTGAGTTGCCCATGTTTTGCCGAAATGTCGATTTATTTCCGTTTCGGCGAATTGCGGGCAAACTCTAGATCTATATATTTCCTATTTTTAGGGAAGGTCATGCCAAATTTTTGTATGACTTTGATGCATACACACATTTTTATAATCAATTTGTTTATTATTACCGTGCAGACATTCATGATGGATAGTGGAACGATGGTGGATAGTTGGTTGCGGTCGGCGGTGCAGGACATGAAAGAAAATAACCGGACAGAGGTTTTATGTCTGTTTCGAAAATGCAAAGGAACAGTTTGGCTCGACCCCTATGACGATGGTCGTGTCGAAGCACACCTGCTCATGACTGGTTTCATGGATGGCTATACTCGGTGGATAATTGAAGATGAGGATGACGATGTTGAGGACGCTGACGGGGCATGCAATGACGACACGGGGCAAGACGAAGAGATGACCGAATGGCGGCGGGGAAGAGGCCAGACATGGCAGCGGAGAAGGGGCCGGACATGGCGGAGTAGAAGGGGCCGGGCATGGCAGCGGAGAGAACGTGGACTCCACGCAGCAGAGTTCGTCGGTACTAAGTTCAATCATGCGGGACCCTCAGGTTCAAGCACTGCTTCGCAAGGAGACGAGTACTGAGAGAGCTGCTTCTAGAGAGGAGGCTAAGCTAGAGAAACTGGTGGTAGACTCAAACACTCCATTGTATGATGGTTGCAATCCTGAGGTGACCCGCTTGAGTTTCACGCTCCAACTCCTGAAGATGAAGGCTAAAAACAAATGGACCAACACTAGCCTCGATGAGCATCTCAAGTACCTAAAGGATGTTCTTCCCGCGGGGAATCTATGTCTTACTAATGTTGATGAGGCCAAGAAGATCGTGTGCCCTCTTGATCTGCCGCATGCTAGATACCATGCATGCATCAACGATTGCATAATTTATCAGAAGGAGCACGCGGAAAAAACAAGCTGTCCGGTGTGCAATGCTTCTCGATACAAGAAGACCGGGAAGAAATGTCCCCAGAAAGTTGTATGGTACTTACCGATCACTCCCTGTCTCCAGCGGTATTTCGTAGATCCCAAGGACGCAAAGCTAATGTGCTGGCACGCAGAGAGGAAGAAGCCCGACGATGGAGATGATCCAAAGCTGAGACACGTCAAGGATGGAAGGCAGTGGAGAGCGTGGAACAACTTCTATCGGTATTTCGAATGTGATGCAAGGAACATCGTGCTCGGTGCGTGTACCGATGGCATGAATCCGTTTGGCAACCATAACACCAACCATAGCACATGGCCTGTGTTTGTATGGATGTACAACCTCCCCCCTGGTTTGTGCATGAAGTCGAAGTACATTCACATGAGCATGCTTATTCAAGGGCTGAAACAACCAGGAAATAATATTAATTTGTATCTAGGGCTACTTCAAGAGGAGTTAGACACTTTATGGAAAACACCGGCCAAGACATGGGATGCCAACAAAGGCGAGTATTTCTACATGAGAGCCGCGCTGATCACGATGGTGCACGACCATCTCGGTTACGGATATGTCGCAGGCCAGGTGTGCCGTGGATATTGCGGATGCACACGGTGCATTGATGATACGACGTCTCAGTAGCTAACGTCAAGGAAAGATGGCGGGTCTTGGAAAATCGTGTACATGGGGCATCGAAGATGGCTCGAACAGGATGACCCGTGGAGAAACCGTGAAGATCAATTCAATGGTCACACTGAGCATCGAGGACCTCCACGTAAGCGGAGCAGTGCCGAAATTGATGAGCTGTTGAAAAAATGGAAGGAGTGCCCCGCGCCGGGAAAGACGATGAAAAAGGTGCTGGAGCCGCTGCTGAAGGTATGGAAGACGAGGTCTGTGTTCTGGGACTTGGAGTACTTGCACAAACTCGATACACCTCATTGCCTTGATCAAATGCACATATGTAAGAATGTCCTTGAGAATTTGCCGGATAAGACCAAGATGGGCCGAAGGCAAGAAAAGACTTGCAAGATTTGAATATCAGGGAAGATCTGCACATGCCGCCCCGTAAACAGTCAGACGAGACAGAGATGGAGACAGATGCGTGGGAGAAGAAGGGCAAGAAAATAAAGAAAGAGGATTATTGCCCCCCTTCTTGCTTCACCTTAAGTCAGGCTGAGATCAATCAATTCTTTAAGTGCTTTACCAGAGTCAAAGTTAGTTCCGGTTACTGTGGCAAGGTAACCAGATATCTAGACACGGACAAGAAAAGGTTCAGCGGGATGAAGTCCAATGACTGTCATGTGATGATGACGCAGATGCTACCTGTTGCTCTTAGAGGGATAATGGACAAGCACGTCCATGACACGCTTATTGGTGTCTGCAACTTTTTCGACGTCATCTCTCGAAAGTCGATCAGTCTGAAGCAGCTCTGAAGGCTACATGAAGAGATAGTTGTGATACTGAATGAGCTTGAGATGTACTTCCCGCCCACGTTCTTTGACGTGATGGTGCATATGTGTGTCCATATTGTGGATGACATAATAGACTTGGGGCCGTCATTTCTGCACAACATGATGCTGTTTGAGAGGATGAATGGGATCATCAAAGGATTTGTTCGTAACATGTCCCGTCCATATGGAAGCATCGTCCAGGGCTATCTGACACAAGCGTGCATCTCTTTCTGCGATAATTTTCTATATGGCGCAGACCAGCCGCCTGATGTCAGTTTTGGTTTGCTCGTTAACAAGCACGATGGGAGGCTCAAAGGAGAAGGTCACTCCAACGGTCGCATGGAACTGCACGTGGCATACTCAGATCGACACAGCAACTTTGACATAGCAAACTTGGTAGTGCTACAACACCTAGACGATGTAGATCCTTTCGTGGCACTGCACAAAGAAATTATCGGAAAGAAGTATTGTGACCGGGGGTATGCAGGACGGATACCGAAGTTACTAGAGAGCACAAATCCACTTTCCTGCATTGGTTCAAAGAGCATATCATTGCTAATCCCCCGGAGGAGGGCTCTAAGGACGGATTGCTCATATACTCCTTAGCACATGGCCCCTCGCCCAACCTCCTAACCTATCAGTCATACGATATCAACGGATACACGTTCTACACGGAGGCCAAAGACATGGACAATTATGATCAGAACTCAGGGGTGACGATGGAATGCATGACTGGCAGCGACAACGGTGCAACTGAAAGATTTTATGGAAGGGTCAAGGAGATCTGGGAGCTTGACTACTCTCGACTGCACAACACGATGATGTTTCGTGTCAGATGGGCTAAGAATGTCGAAAGAGAAAACCGGAATTTCACTACCATGACTATACCCGACGCCAAGAGCGCTACCGTGAACACTATTGGAAAAAATGAGCCATGGGTACACGCTAAGCACGTGACACAATGCTTCTTCATTACCGACCCGCGCAATCCCAGCCATGTTGTCATGAGGAGAGGCAAAAGGAACATCATTGGAATGGATGGAGTCGCCAACGAGGAAGACTATGATCAGTATGGCAACCCAATGAGGGAAGATGATGATGATGAAGTATACGTTAAAAGAAGAATCAATACTACATTACCTAAGAAAAATCATACTCCATGGAAAAGGCAAAGTCACAATGAGGGGCTCAATTATTCTTCAATGAACAAGAAGGGAAAGAAGCTGACTCAAAAAGGAAAACGTCAACGATGAGGAACCGTATGTTATCAGTCAAATGATGTAATATATATGTTCCAATTTTGTATGTATACACACTTAGCCATTATTATGCATGGGTCCAATGATGTGATATATATGTTCCTATTTTGTATACATATTTAACCTTCAAATGATGCAATATTTATCGCCTTCAATTCCCACCGTTATCTGCTCTCGGAAAAAAGTGAGAGAAAATAAAGGAAAAGAAAATAGAAGGAAACCAACGGGTGTTATATAGGTATTGGTTATAGCAGCAACGCTTTTTTGAGAAGAGAGCTATAGCTAGTCAAGGTAGCAGTAGAGGTTTCTACACGAAACCACTATAGCTACCTAGAGTAGCTATAGCGCGCTTTGCCTAAGCACGCTACTACTATGCCCACTTAACCTCGAAAATCCCCACTCCTCTCTTCATCCCGCCTCTTAGTAGCTATAGCGCGTTTTGCCTAAATGGCACATGCTCCTTCTGCAGGAGAAGCAACACCAAATTGCAGCCGAAAGCCCTACTTCTCCGATGAGGCCCAAGTGGGACACCCCTCACAACCGGGCCTTGAACAAACTTAAGGGACTCCCTTTGGGCCAGCGGCCGCAATATGGTTGTGTGCACGGTGCTAGAGACGGCGCCACGTGGAAGGTGTTTTACAACGAGGGCCCGGAGGCCAAGAAGCATAAAAAGAACTTTAGTCAGGCGGACATCGACGAGAAGGTGAAGCTTGCGGTCGAGATAAAAGGAGTTGAGGACGCGAAAAAATAGCCGAGGAGAAAAATGAGTTGCTACAGCATGCAGTCAATGCAGCTGTAACTGCCTGTAGAAATGATTTCACTACTAACTTGGTTCCAGCTATCATCAACTGGACGAAGGAAAATCCAGACAAGACAGTACATGATTTCCCATTGCCCACTTTCGTCGGGAGCAACTCCATGAACAACAACACCACCGCACTATCACTTGCTCACGCAACCGGGCCTCCTCTCGCAGTCGCTCCTGCTCATAGCAGCCCGTCCTCAGTCTCTGGCGCGCTAGGTGGGCCTTCGTCTTTGGCTGAGCTCGACGCCCTCAAGGTAATTACATATCGCACCAACATTTAGAATATTCCATTTTTGTTGCCTTTCAGATGTTTTACGCCACAGACATGTGTTTGCAGGCCAAAGAAACCCCGTGCACCATACTCTACTTGATAAAAGGCCAGAAGGTGGACGTGGGAAAGGGGATAATAATGAAATCCTTGCAACCCACGTTCCACAACCACCCGATCCACGCTGGGAACTTCAGAGTTAACTTGTCCAGTGTGAAATCGGGGCACGAGCATTTGCCTCCTCCAGTACAGCCTGTGGGAGAGGACGACGAGACCCCGCCACGTATTGGAAGCTGCAAGGGTTGGGTGCTGCTATGGCCGAAGAATCTTATTCGTTTGGAGCCGGCCGAGAGCACACTAATAACCACACATCAACAACCATGTGCGGAGAACACCACCCCACCTACGCAATTACCAGCTCCTGTAGTGCCGGGTGAGAGCGGCGGGCGACATGATGAAGGGGGTGCAATAGTACTGGCTAATGTAATCGGTCATGTAGAACATATAATGGATGATGATACGGAGGTCGACCCAATGGGTTTCCTTAATACAAACGCGTATGACTGTGACATAGATATGATGAGTCAACCATATGACGAATCAGGCTATCAACATGCTAATGTGGATTTGGATGATCTGCCCGGGCAGGAAGGTCGTAGCAGGGATTGCAAAAAGTCTCTCTTCATGAAATCCTCACAGGACACACCTGAAGATGCTGCCTCAACACAGGCTCAACTAGCCGAGGGTCATACAGTGCTTAGCCCGGGAACACTGGGGCAGGGGTTAAGGAAGGGTCTGGAAGGTGTGCCCAAGAAAAGGAGAGGAAGAGATCGGGGAAGATAGCTGCCTCCAAACAAGCCAGAGCACATAGCAGCCAGATGATGGATTCTGAAGAGCGTGTACCCATGAAAGGTGCGGCCATGTTCCATCTCACGGGCGAGCCGATGCTACCGTGGAAACTGCTGGAGGCACTACCAGGGGATCTCAGGAGACTGCACGACCATGTGCTGTTGACTGAGAAAATCCTACTAGCCTCGAAGGATCCAGGATATCCTACATATGCGGCTCGTGTGCCTGAGGGGAAGTGCTACGTCGACACACGACCCGCGGAGGTGTTCTTCCTGCGGTTTGACCATATCTTTGAGATGTTTCTGACAAGGCGGCTCGATTTTACAATCATACGCCTTTTTGCGCTACATATGAGCTCCATCATGAAGAGAGAAGAAGTCTCACAAATCTGTGTAGCGGATCCGTACTACATGCACGGGTCTTTCTTGAGTCTCGGTGACTTTGAGTGTGAAACTCCTAGGACTACCTCCAAAACTTCATGGTACAGAATAAGGACCAGGAAATTGTCCTCCTGCCTTATCATCCAAAGTAAGTCAGTTCCGGACAACCCTTTCGTACATTTCAATCATTCCTTGTCACTCATATGGAGAATAATTTGAGGTGTCTTTTCCCCGCAGCAACAGGCGCGCCATCCTTATCGTTCTTTACCCGCTAGTCTCCCACGCCGTGTATTTTGATCCTTCCAGAGACTACGAGAAGAAGGACTACACCCACATAATGAATATTCTAGATGATGCTCTCCAAGGCTTCAGTATTAGAGGTGGCCACATGCAGATCAGGAAACAAAGTAACAAGAAGATGGGTTTTGCGCATAAAACTATATTCTGCTGCATCCTTGTCCCAAAACCAAGCAAGAAGGATGGATTCTACATCCTCCATCTCATGATTGAGTTCAACACGGATCACCAAAAGCTTTGCATGACAAGCAGAAATGATGATCATATCCACAAGTGGCTAGAATCTCATGGAGAAGCGGATTATAAACTTAGAGATGACTTCTTTCGCATCCAAAGGGACATTGCGACGATCATCATGAAAGAAGTCGTCGATGAGAAGGGGATGTTCCACCACAGCCCTATATCGCGAGCGAACGTCCGAACTCGCATAGGCATGCAACGTCGAGACCTCACACCGTTCAAGAAGCTAGGGTCCATCCTCGGTGATAAGGAAGGATGGAACTTCTAGTGATTTATGATACCGATGATGATGATATGTGTTGGTTGAACTTGTATACTTTCTGTATGAAACTTTGTGATGTCCACGGTCCATGCCGAACTTTCGTAATGCTACTTTGTTTGTTTGGGTACGATGACCTGCGTACCTCTAGTTAATTAGTTTGCGTACTGTATGTTGCATCTAGTTGTTAATTAACCCTTTCTTTTTCATGTTTCTCTAATATATTTTGTTGCATATGATTGTACATCCTCTTGATGAACATGCATCTCTAACAGGTACCTAGTTTCTTGATGGCGAGATGGCGGTGCTATGTCGTGTACAAAGGGAAGGTTCCGGGGGTGTACAACGAGTTGCCTGAGTGTCAGGCGCAAGTGAATGGGCACTACAAGAAATATGTCAACTTGTGACCACCACTATTGGTCACTGAGTGGTCACAAATTTCCATTTGTGACCTTTTTGTGACCAAAAACATAAGGTCAAAAGCTGGCCGTCATAAACTGACTATAGCGACCTTTCTTCTGGAATGGTTGTAGACGTTTATGACCAAAATACGTCTACTGTGGCGTTTTGGTCACTAGCAACCTCCCCAGGCCACGTAGGCATCTAGCGTGGCAAGCTGATGTGGCACAAGATTCGGCCCGGTCCAATTCGGTTTTCTACATGGGCTTAGCCCAACAATTCGGCCTTTTTACTATATATTTTTTCTATGAATTTTGTCTAGCTACATGGGCCTGGCCCAACAATTTGGCCTTTTTTATATTTTGGGCCATGGCCTTTTTAGTTTTTCAGTATATATTTTTCAATCTGGTCCCACAAGTCAGATGGGTCCCACTTGTCATAATCTCCTATATTGGTCCCACATGTAAAAAATGTGAGCATTGTTCACAAATGGGCCCACTAATCAGGTTTCCATTTCACACGTCTTCAAATCACACAAATAATCAATATTTTAAATAGAACAAAAAAAATGTAGAATTTCTTAGGCCTAGAGCTACTGTACATAGTCTATTACAATCTGTGCATAGTCTATTACAACCCAGATATGCCTACTATTACAGTACTATAATATTTACAGTTTATTACAGTCAAACAGAACAAATCTTTGCTGCTAGGGCTACACGCCGCTTCGAACTTGAAATTTCCTAGGCCTGGAGCTCCTGTAAAAGGGTGAACACAAAGGCATTAGAGTACCATATTCATTCCTGGAGTAGATATTCAAACCTCCAGGTTTAGTGTATAGACAATCTAGAAAATATATATTTAATAAAATTTCATAGAAATGCAGATGTCTATAATGTAATGAAGATGGAATCACAACAACTGATGTATACATGAGAAGCAGCAACTAAAAGAATTCTACAATCTTTCATAGCAAGATATTGTATATTACTATACTATGATGTATTGTATATTACTGTACTTCAGATGTATTGCCACACCAAATTCTACAAGACGTCTGAAGTACAGTAATATACAATACATCATAGCAAGCTGATTGGACGAGTTTAGTTTAAACAACCCACTAAACAATTTAGCAATAAGAGCATACAACTACAGCAAAACACAGCATAATTCAGTTCTAATATGCACAACTAAAACAACTCCAATTTTGGTTTTAATATGTATACAGCACGCATCATTGACCACAGAGCATACGGCCACAGCAAAACAAGGGAGCAATTCAGGGAAAGGAATACTACCGTTGCTTGAGACATGTGCTACTCGCTCGAAAGTAATCAGTAACCAACGAGTCAATAAAAGTGTGCAAGTAGGCCACTCTACCCAGTGAGATTAATACACTACAGAATCTATCTAAGACAAGACCACCACCGACATTAAACTGTACTATATTTCTGGACAACAAACTAAATAGACGGCTGCTCTCAAACCATACATCCAAACGAAGCAAACGAGTACTCTACGGAAACCTTAGAGCATGCTTTACAACTCATATGTAGAGGCCAACTTGAAATTATGAGCATAACAAACTCGTTTTTCAGTTAGAAGCTCGCTGCCCAAAACTGTCAGGTAGTGCAGTTTTTTAACTGAACCAAATTTAGTTTACGGAACGGCCAGAGAAATCCAATTCTACAGGAGACATGATCATATTCCTAATCATCATGCATTTGCCGTGCAGATCAACCAATTCTTCTTGAAAAATGAAAATTACAGCAGTGATTCTGAAATGGCATTTACCTTCCATATCATCAGATTAATATCAAACTGCCTCCCGTTGTACACCGATTGTGGCGTGATAGCCGCGCCGATGGCTATCTTGTTGGTCGTCTGGACAAACCCACTACAGTTGTGGTTATAGCACCCCGTCTCTTGGTACGCATCGGTCTGCTAAATGCACGTTTAGTTAAACTGAATCTGGGGCAATGAGACCAGGTAAAAGGCGAACATTTTGTTTGTGCAAACAATACTTACTGTCCAGTAAGTGAAGAACCTAGCATTACTATCTCCATACAGCTCCGGTCTTACCTGAAAATGAAGTGACAAGGATTTCATTCATGTTCTTTCTGCACATAGTACAATGATGTTAAGAGTAGTAGACTCCAAGGAAAATTGGAGAGGCTGACTTTCAGATCTACCTGGAGCCTAAAGGTGAAAACAGAGCTATGTTAAGAGCAGTAGACTCCAAGGTTAAAAGCAGTAGACAGCATAATACTACAGTAGTAATCCACCACCGAGAACATGAATGATATGGGTAAGCTTCTGTAAGTTCAACCTTAATGTTTCTGCTCCAGAAGAAAAAGTGCAGAAATATGAGATACAATGACATATAATTAAAATAACAAGATTCCACCACAAAGATTCAGAAGCTCCGCATCACAAAGCAGAGCGCCATTCTAGCGAGAAAGCTAAACAGAGAAACATATCCAGGGAAATAATTAAAACAAGCAGGACAACTCTTACATCATTTTCTTTCAACAGTTTCGACACCATATATTGAGATCCAAGATGCTTAAAACACCACAGGTATGATGGTAGGTACATTCAACAAAGATGGAACACAAGCAAATGGCAGCAGGCAGTCACTCTGATCGTACAAACTAGATGACTAACAGCATGGACATTAACTGAATTTTAGTTCTTCCACGCATGGACATTGTATCCATACACTCTGCCCAGCGTCTCTGCAGCTACACCTGACACGGACATTATAACAGCCCTAAGCAACGCAACGAAATCAAGATCCCATCTGACGGACCAATGCTCATTTTATCTATCGAATCGATTGCAGACTTGCAGCGATAGCTAGCAATGTTGTATTTTACCTGTATCGCTTGGAGCAGAGGAGGGAGGAGAAGATGGCACGGAGCCTGGTGACGGCGTGGCTCTTGGTGGGGTGGCGGATGATGCACTGGTCGAGGGCGGTGGTGACGGAGCGCGCCTCCGGGGCTCTGGCGAGCACATCGTCGATGGCCTTGTGCACGCGGAGGTAGTGGAAGAGGGCGTGACCATGGACGCCCAGCAGGCGGTCGGAGGGCAGGAAGCGGGAGAGGTAGTCGATGGACTTGTCCCAGGAGCCCGCGTCCACCAGCTCGGCTAGGTCCGTCTGGGTCACCAACCTGCGCGCGCGTGTGCGTTGCCCGGATCAAGAGATGCATTCGCAGAGGTAGGTTTGAAGGGGGGAGGGGGAGACACGACTGCGTGCTTACACATCCATGGTGCGGTTGAAGTTGTGGTGCCCGAGGAAGGAGATGAGCCGCCGCTGCCGGAAGCGCCAAGGCCAGGATGTAGTCGTCCCTGTCGACGAGGATGGAGCGCTCGGGCGTGGCGGATCCGGCCCCATTCCCATCGGCGAAGTCGAATCTCCCGACGGCGGCCTCGGCGGAGCAGGGAACCGGGGCGAGGGAGGAGGAGGGAGGTGGTGGCGGTGATCTGGAAGGGGAGGGGAGCAGGGAGCCGGGGCGAGGAGGGAGGGAGGAGGATTGGATCTGGCATCGGGAGAGGGGTTCCGGTTGAGGATGGATCGATGGATGTGGGATCTTGCCGGAGGGGAAGGAGGGAGGAGCAGAGCACGGCGATCTTGCCAAGGGGAAGGAGGGAGGAGTAGAGCACGGCGATCTTGCCAGAGGGGAAGGAGGGAGGGGAAGGATGGATCTGCGAGGGGAGGGGCGGGTGGCGGCGAGGGGAGGGGCGGGTGGCGGCGAGGGGAGGGATCTGCGAGCGCTAGGGTTAGCTGAGAGAGCGGAGGGGTGGATGGACGGACAGATGGATGGATGGATGGACAGATGTTTGCCATGTCACTGATCCATGCCACAGCTGGTTCCACCAATCAGAATTAAGCATTTTTTGTTTTTTCTCTTATAGTTTGTACCCTCTTATTCAGGCAAACATTTAACCTCTTATAGTTAGTTCAAATAAACCAATATTTTGTACATGTGTGTATTTAGGCATGACAAACAATGTTGATTTGGGAGGTTTTCATTTTCTTTGCTCAAAAGAACCATTTTTCATTTTCTGAGTGACCAAAATGTGTTTTTTTGTGAAGGACCTACCATATGTATCTTGCAAAATTGTACCAAATCATTTTTCTAAAATACTAGGCCATATTTATTGCACATTTGACCAAATGGTTGGGTGTAAAAAGTTTTTATCCACCTCTGGTGAAAAAGACAAATTCCCACCGATTTAGCTGGAAGCGGGTCAAATTTGAACTGTAGCTGCCTCGTAGTTTGCTCTTTATTTTTTTCCAAAAATCATTTCTAGGTACATAAGTATCTATTTAATCAGAGAAACACGAAAAGTTTTCCAAGATTCAACCACTAGCTAGGAACGGTCATTCCCGCCGTTTTGACCACATTTTGAAACGGGCATAAAAAATTTAAAAAAAATCAAAAAATTGGGAAACCTTCGCATTGTGTCATTATATGTGGCCAAGTTCCCAGGAAAAATAATAAACTTGTAATACGACAATTATTTTAAAAAAATGTTCTCAGAAACGAGCTATCACGTGTGGAGATCAATGGCTTTCAAGCCAAATGATCAATCTTATGGCCACATTCATGGCATAGTTTGTTCAAATGATCTCATATTGTGCACAAAGGTGCATATTGGAATTCCAAACAATGTTGCCTAAGGGAGTTTTCATTTTCTTTGCACGGAAAAACCATTTTCCATTTTTTGAGTGCCAAAAAGGAGGGTTTTTTGTGAAGGACCTCCCAAATAATTGTTGCAAAATTGGACCAAATCATTTTTCTAAAATACTAGGACATATGCAATGCATAATTGACCAAATGGTTGGGTGTAAATAGTTTTTATCCACCTCTGGTGAAAAAGACAAATTCCCGCCGATTCAGTTGGAAGCAGGTCAAATTTGAACTGTAGCTGCCTCGTAGTTTGCTCTTTATTTTTTCCAAAAATCATTTATAGGTACATAAGTATCTATTTAATCAGAGAAACACCAAAAAAAAAATCCAAGATTCAACCACTAGCTAGGAATGGTCATTCCCGCCGTTTTGACCGCATTTTGAAACGGGCATAAAAAAATCAAAAAAAATCAAAAAATTGGGAAACCTTCGCATTGTGTCATTATATGTGGCCAAGTTCCCAGGAAAAATAATAAACTTGTAATACGGCTATTATTTTAAAAAAGTGTTCTCAGAAACGAGCTATCATGTGTGGAGATCAATGGCTTTCAAGCCAAATAATCAATCTTATGGCCACATTCTTGGCATAGTTTGTTCAAATGATCTCATATTGTGCACAAGGGTGCATATTGGAAGTCCAAACAATGTTTCCTAAGGGAGTTTTCATTTTCGTTGCACGGAAAAACCATTTCCATTTTCCGAGTGCCCGAAGTGAGTTTTTTGTGAAGGACCTACCATATATTTGTTGCAAAATTGGACCAAATCAATTTTCTAAAATACTAGGCCATATTTAATGCACAATTGACAAAATTTTTGGGTGTCAAAAGTTTTGATACACCTCTGGTGAAAAGGACAAATTCCCGCCGGTTCAGCTGGAAGCGGGTCAAATTTGAACTGCAGCTGCCTCATAGTTTACTATTTATTTTTTCCAAAAATCATTTCTAGTTACATAAGTACCTATTTAATTATAAATACATGGTTTGGTGGCGATACGTCGAGGTTTGGGCGGTGGCCGAGGCCCCCAACTCTAGAGCGCGTAAACTCGCATGCCCGTCACGTGGTCACCGCGTGACCGTAATGTTGCCATGTGTTCTGGGCGGCCTAGGCATGTCTAGTGGGTTGGCCACTCCCCAGGTTGGTGCTAGGAATAAAATTACAACAAAATATTCTCACGAGGAGACCGATCGATGCTCAAACATGAATTAGCAGCCAAGTGTTTGATTAGCGGTACGGGAAATGCACATGGCCAATGGGCGTGAGTTTTGGCTGAGGATGATCATCTACTAAGGAGAATGTCTTCATAAATTTTTAGCTCAAAAGGAGGATCCTAGGTGGTACTTGCTTTGCAAAGTACCATGCTGGACAAAAATATGAATGTTGAAGCTGGGCTCAAAATAATGAATGGAGTGAGCTGAAATTTTGTGGAGGATGGTTATTTGGGCATAGGAAAGCATTGTAGAAAATTGATACCATTTGGACATGCCAAAGTAGTACTTCCTTCACAATGCTCTTCTATGGACAGAAACTTGGGAAAACTAGTGAGAGAGATTGGATGAATGAAATGAGCTCAAAATTGGTGTAGGTAAGTTACTTAGGTATGGTCATGCTTTGGTAAATTTTCAGATCATTTGGGTAAGCCTAGCTAGTACTTACTTCACAAAGCTTCTCTCGAGGTAGAAACTTTGAAAATTTCCCAAGAAAGATTTACTAGGAAAATTGAGCTGAATATTATCATGTGGCAATGATTTGGGTATGGAAGAGTGCCCGAAAAGTTTTAGGGTAATAGGAGGGGTCTATATAACACTTGCTTTGCAACGTGTCAATTTGGCCATAAAATATAAATTGAACCTGGGCTCACATAGATGATTTGACTGAGCTGCAATTTGGAGGAGGTTGATAATTTGGGCATATGAAGGAACTGTATAAATTTCATGTCATTTAGAGATATAAAAAAGGTACTTCCTTCACAATGCTTCTAGGTGGACAAAAACTTTGGAAATTTGCCGAGGAAGATTTGCTAGGAAAATGGAGCTGAATTTTGTCATGCGGTAATAATTTGGATAGGAAAGAGTGCCCAAAAATTCCAAGGGCAATCAAGAATATATAAATAGCACTTCCTTCATAAAGTGTTGTTGTGAACAAAATAGGAAAATGAATATTGTTGAATTAGTTTTGAACTAGGCAAGGAAGTATTTTTACATATTTGATGAAGATATGCCCCAAAGAATTTATGAGATTTTTTTGGGAATTTTGGGAATGATAGAAGTATAGGTTGCTTCACAACCTAGGGCAAAAACTGCCACATGGACATGACACACAGGCAAAACTGATGAGATGGCGCCTAGTCATCACAACCCACCACAATCTACAAGGCTATGACCATCTATATTGGTCATTAACAACTAGAAATAAGGCAGCGGACTAGCACTTTTTGCTTTGTGACCATTTCGTGTAAGGAAATTACGACCTTTCTGACCAAAATGGTCGCAATGGTTTAGGGTTTGGAGCCCCCTGAATAGCTTTTGACCAATTGGTCTAAAATGGTCATAAATTTATGACCAATTCTTCGAGGGTCACTGATAGAAGGTCATAAGTTGACATATTTCTTGTAGTGGGGGTATCGAGTGCCAGCCATAAAGGCTTCAAAAGCAGACAAAAAGGAGAAGCTAGTTACTTGAGGTTCACGCTAGCGCGAAAGAGGACACGTAACCGCCGCCTCATGTACTACATAGTTCCGCTCTCACTCATAGTGATAGCTCTTCTCGCGTATACCATTGTTTAAATGGATGACGTTGTAGTTGCAAGTATTCGAGACTTGCATGTATCGCTATTTTCGAGATGATGACGAGATACCACTTTGTATTGGATGATGATTATGATGAGATTATTTGTATGTATATGCTATGATTACATTTGTGGTCTCGCAACCATTTGTATGTGTATCATGATGACATTTGTATCTACTAAAGATTCTTGTATAAAGCATGTTCAAATACAAAACAAATATGCAGAAAAAAAAACAAAGACTACTAAAATTAGCACTAGTGAGTGGAGTAAAGTTAGCAGCAGCGCCACAGTAGTAGTAGCGCGTCCCGGCAAAGCACGCTAGAGCTATTAGCAGTAGTGAGCTTCCAAGAAGCGCGCTGCTGCTACACTTGTATAGCAGTAGCGTGGGTGTGCACGTGCTACTGCTACGGGTTAGCTGTAGCGCCTTATTAGTAGCGTCGGTTCCCGCGCTACTGATATACCTAGAACCAGCGCTGCTGCTAGCCTTTTCCCTAGTAGTGTTACCATCGATCCTAACCGCCAGGGATATCGTACCGAATGATTTGATGGAATCATATCCGCTAACTAGTAAGAGAGAGGTGGGGGGGGGCAATGTGTGCGAAATAGGCCTAAAGATAGTGTGCATGCGGGAGACACGTAGGTAGATATGTGCATATAGCGGGCCAACATAGATCGTGCGTGTGTATATATGCATGTGAGAGAAATAGTGTTTTACAACTAAGATTAGTGAAAAGAGTCGTAGATAGTAGTAATAGAGAGAGAGGGAGATCTATAGAGAGTGTGTGCCGAGACACCACGGGAGAGAGTGTGAGCATGTGTGAGAAAGAAATGCCGATGTATATAAAGTGTGTGCACTTATGCGTCAGATAGAGAGATACATAGCCCGTGTGTGAGGAGGGGCCGAAGCATAGTGCATCTACGCGTAAAAGGCGGTTCTATGCATTAAATTAAAATATACATTGCATTAATTTTTTTGTATGTGATCATGAATTTTGCAGTTTGCATATGAATGAACATTGGTCTATCAAACACCCATACTCTATTGAATTCGAGCATGTGTACGTGTTTATTTCACATTATTGATCCATGGAGTGAGAGTGGTTTGAAATCCAGACAATGCATGACTTTTGCAATTCATATATAAACATGTCTGTGTTGTCAGTGTCAAGCAATTTATACATTTGTCACATACATTGACGCATTCCAAATTGCTAGTTACGAAATAGAATACATGTTGCATTCAACATAAAAGTGGTTTTGATGATTCGAATTCATAGGAAGTGCATTCAACTATTTGAATTCGAGATAATTAAATTAGATCTAAAAGGGGGCATCAATCTTTGTTGCGCATTTGAACATGCTATATATTCATATGCATGTCTAATAATTTTTTTTGCAACCAAGGAGATTATATCTGGAACCATGCATGAATTGAGCTAAACTGCATTTTTTCATATATACTCGTGTACAATGTAGATTCAAATGTACCCTCTCCATTCCAAAATAATCGTAGTTTTAAGATTTTCAAGAGTCAAGATTTTTGAAGTCTGACAAATCCTGAAAGTTCAGTTCAAGAGAACTATAAACGGTAATGCTTGTGCTCCCAAATATTGAACAAAGCGCCAAATAAGCCTCTGGTCGCCCGAAACCGCGCGCGACCAATGTTTGGTGGTGGGAAATTACTGTCCTGACTCTAACCCGTGTAGCCTATCGGCCCGATGTCCAAAGGTCTAAATCGGGGTAGGTTTGTAACTTCACCAAGATGCCAGTAAACCGCCTCCGAGAAGCATTCATACACCATGGGTGCCTAAACACCCAAGCGCTCGGCCGAAATTTATCCCGCCCACTATTTGGTACACCTGAGATTACCGTCCTACCCTTGACACTACAAAAAAAGACACATCCGTGACATTTTGGGCCAAACAATTTTTTTTTCTGTCATACATATGACACTTCTATGACAATAATTGTGACAAAACCCGGTATCATCATAGATGTGGTGGGTTCCTACTTCTATGACAAAAAATCATGACAGAAAATGGGCTTTTCGTCCTGGGCGGGCCGGTGACGCAGCTGCATGACATTCTTTGGGCCGTCCATGATGGAAAAAACCATGATAGAAGCGAGGGCGAGGAAAATTTCGGGGAGTTCCCGGTTACGGTGGGAGGTCGGGGGCCGAGCGATGGTCGTTTCTCTCGTACATGTACGCGCGTGTGTGCGAGGCGTTGGCTCTAACTGAACCCGAGCGAGGCGTTGGGCTCGAACTGAACCCGAGCGATTGCACTGCAGGCTACGCACTACTGAACCCGAGCGATCGATCGATGGCTGTTAACTGAACCCGATCGAGCGATTCCTTCGCTACTACTGCTAACTGAAGCCGATCGATGCTGCCTCTGTGATGAACAGTGAGTGTTGCGGAGGGGGTTTGGATGAACAGTTCCCGGTGGGGGTGGATGAGCAGGACCCCGTGGTGTTGCCTCTGGATGAACAGGACCCCGATTGATCGAGCCGGTTGGGGCTGGATGAACAAGACCCCGTGGAGGGCTGGATGAACAGGACCACCCCATGGAGGGCAGGATGAATAGTAGACGGTGGAGGGCAGGATGAATAGTAGCCCGTGGAGGGGTGGTTGAACAGGAGCCCGTGGGGAGGGCTGGTTGAACAGTAGCCGGTGGAGTAGCGCGCGGTGGAGGCTGGATGAATAGGAGCCCGTGGATGAACAGTCGCAGGTGGAGGCTGGAGGAGGTCGACGGTGGATGAACAGTAGCTCGTGGAGGCTGGAGGGGGTCGACGGTGGAGATGAACAGTATCCCGTGGAGTCCCGTTTTGCGGTACGCCACACCCCTCCCAATGAACAGGACCCCCGTTTTAACCGTAGCGCTCCAACACAAGTCCGTTTCATCTGTTTTGCGGTATGCCACACCCCTCCCGATCAACAGGACCCCCGTTTCGACCGTAGGAGGTCCGTTTCCTCCGTTTTGTGGTACGCCAGACCCCTCCCGATCAACAGGATCCCGTTTCGAACGTGGCCGGTCGAACACAAGGCCGTTTCCTCCGTTCTGCGGTACGCCATGCCTTGTTTCCATCGCCTGTTCTGTCCAAGCCCTCCCGATGAACACGACGCATTCCGTTGCCTCCCCATGAACACGCATTCCGTTGCCTCCCCATGAACACGACGACGACGCTGTTTCTCCGTTCCGACCCAGCCATGTACACGAGCCCTGGCCGTACGTATGCGCGAGTAGGCGTTCGAGACCCCGCCCGTATGTACACATACGTGGCCGTATTTTCTTTCTTGCACCCTGGCCGCTGTACGTACGTGTACATGCTATGTGCACGCCTCTACTACGACACGTGCGCGCCTCTACATCGACAAGTATATATGTATGTACACGTTCGCGACCAGAATGACAACGCTACGTACACTTCGACCAGGTGGATCCCGACTGTCAGTCACTTCCTTGCTTGCGAAGATGTAGCTGGTGGGTCCCAGTAGTCAGGGGGTGAATTATTTTTTTGCCCGGACGCACTTCCTTGCATGCGAAGATGTAGCTGGTGGGTCCCAGCAGTCAGGGGGAAACACTTTTTTCGCGAAATACAGTGGCCCGTACGGTGGGTCCCAGCTGTTAGGTGGAGGAATCATTATTTTCTGTGTAATAAGGAGGCACTTCCTTGCTGCGGCCGTGAACCCAGCTGTCAGCCTCTCCATGTACAGTCCATGTCTGATGGAAGTCCTTCCTTGACCACGTTAACCACTCCGCGCCGATAGCACCAGGGCGGTGGACGATGGCGAGGCCTAGGAAGGGGACGATACGGAGGCTGGGAGGACTCAGCAGTTGTTTCCCATGCGGAGGGGAGTACGACTGTACGAGGGTTTACTGGTTCGTCTGCCATCACCGGAGAATAACAACAGGTGTGGGTGAGTAGAGGGATGGCTAGGCCAGCGATGGGAGTATGGTTGGGCGGTGAGGCCTACGCGGCAGCACAGCCGGCCGCGAGGAGGAGGGAGCAGGCAGTCCCCCCGGCGCTTGTTTGAGCGGCTGGAGCAGGAAGAGCAGAGATTGAAGAAGCACGACGGCCGTTGGATGGACATCCAACAGTCAGTGCTTGTGTGTTAACCTTTTTTTAGGAAAGCCTCAAATCTGTGGAAAACAACATACAACCCATCTTCCATTATTTCTAATAATTTACAGCCCATTTGCGGATTCTTAAGGTTTTTTTGGAGCCCATATTCTTTTTGTTAGCATTACAACCCATATTGTGGCAACGGTTAAAAAATTATACGAAATTTTGCATATTTCAGTGCGGTCCGAACTATTTTTAATCCCGAAATTTCGACTCACATTCAAACTGATTTTAAAAATAAATTTATATCAATATAAAATCCAACAAATTCTCCATCCATAAAAAATAATGTAATTTAAAATCTCGAAATGAAAAAAAGATATTTGAAACTAATTGCTGGTTTGATGTGTTTTAAAAATGTACAACCCATTTCTCATTACTGATGGGCCATTTTCTCGGCCAGCCGAATGAATGCTCTCCACGTCTTGAAAGATTTACAACCCAACAGGCCTGACAAAGCGACTTACTTGGCAAATCACAAAAAAACTGGGTTGTGGCCGTGGACCCAGCTGTCAGCCTCTCCACGTACAGTACTCTTCCGATGGAAGTCGTTCCTTGACCACGTTGACCACGCCGTGCGAAGAGCACCACGCCGGTGGACGACGGCGAGGCCTAGGAAAGGGACGATGCGGCAGTGGAAGCCCGCGCGGAGAGGACTACGAGGGTTCACTCGTTCGGCTGCGCTATGAGGCTGCCGTCGCTGCAGGGCCTGGCCAGCGGTGGGAATAGTAGGGGGCGGTGAGGCCTCTGCGACAGCACAGCCGGCCACGGGAGGCAGGAGCATGCGGCACGACCAACGATGCTTTGGGCGGCTGGAGCAAGAAGACCAGAGGTTGAAGAAGCACTATGGCCGTTGGATGGACATCGTACGGTCACTTGAGCTAGAATCGTTCATATTGACTAAGTTGACAAATCCCTTCGTCCCCGTCAACTTAGTAGGCCCACAAGTCAGCCTCCCAGCAAGGTGGTCCCAGCTAGCCGGGGGAGTATTCATTTTTTGTGCGTAATAAGGAGGCACTTCCGGTGGGTCCGAGCTGACAGCGGGGGGACATTTTTTTCACGAAATACGGTGGCCCGTCCGGTGGGTCCCAGCAGCCAGGGGGAAAAGATTTTTTTCGCAAAATACTGGTGGCCCGTCCGATGGGTCCCCGCTGTCAGGTGGAGGAATAATTATTTTGCACGTAATAAGGAGGCACTTCCTTGCTGCGGCCGTGGACCCAGCTGTCAGCCTCTCCACGTACAGTCCACGTCCGATGGAAGCCGTTCCTTGACCACGTTGACCATGCCGCGCCGAGAGCACCAGGGCGGTGGACGGCGGCGAGGCCAGGAAGGGGATGACGCGGAGCCGGGGAAGACGCGGCAGTGGATGCCCACGCGGAGAGGAGTACGAGGGTTCACTGGTTCGGCTGCGCTATTGTCGCCGCAGAATAATAGGGGGTGTGGGTGAGTGGAGTGGAGGGATGGCCTGGCCAGCGGTGGGAGTATTATGGGGGCAGTGAGGCCTCCGCGGTAGCACAGCCGGCCACGGGAGGCAGGAGCAGGCGGCACGACCGACGCTGCTTTGGGTGGCTGGAGCAAGAAGACCAGAAGTTGAAGAAGCACTACGGCCGTTGGATGGACATCATACGGTCAGTCGAGCTAGAATCGTGCCTATTGACTAAATTGACAAAGCCCTCCGTCCCCGTCAACTTAGTAGGCCCACTATACTTGGTCCCAACTAGCAGGGAGAGTATTCTTTTTTTTGTGCGTAATAAGGATGCACTTCCTTGCGTGCGAAGATATAGCTGGTGGGTCCGAGCTGTTAGCGGCGGTAACGTTTTTTCGCGAAATACCGAGGCCGTTTCGGTGGGTCCCAGATGTCAGGTGGAGGAAATCATTATTTTGCGCGTAATAAGGAGGCATTTCCTTGCGTGGGGCCGTGGACCTAGGTGTCAGCCTCTCCACGTACAGTCCACTTCAGATGCATGTCGGTCGTTGACCATGCTGACCACACCACGCCGAGAGCACCAGGGCGGTGGACGACGGAGAGGCCTAGGAAGGGAACGACACAGAGGCAGGGAAGCCTCGGCCGTTGTTTTTGTTTCCCACGCAGAGGGGAGTACGATTGTACGAGGGTATACTGGTTCGTCTGCCGTCGCTGGAGAATAACAGCAGGTGTGGGTGAGTAGATGGATGGCTAGGCCAGCGATGGGAGTACGGTGGGGCGGTGAGGCCTGCGCGGCAGCACAGCCGGCCGCGGGGAGGAGGGAGGAGGCAGTCCCGCCGGCGCTTGTTTGAGCGGCTGGAGCAGGAAGAGCAGAGATTGAAGAAGCACGACGGCCGTTGGATGGACAACCAAAAGTATACAGGCCATCTGTGGAAATCCTCAAATATGTGGAAAATAGCATACAGCCCATCAGCCATTATTTCAAATAATTTACAGCCCATTTGCTAACTCTTACGGGTTTTTTGGAGCCCATATTCTTTATGTTAGCATTACAGCCCATATTGTGGCCACGGTTAAAAAATTATACAAAATTTTGCATATGTCGGTGCGGTCTAAACTATTTTTAATCCCGAAATTTCGAGTCACATGCAGACTGATTTTAAAAATAAATGTATATCAATATAAAATCCAATAAATTGTCCATGCATAAAAATCAATGCAATTTAGAAACTCAAAATGAAAAAAAGATATTTGAAAATAATTGTCGGTTTGATGTGTTTTAAAAATGTACATCCCATTTCTCATTACTGATAGGCCATTTTCTCGGCCAGCCGAATGAAGCTCTCCTCGTCTTGAAAGATTTGCAGCCCAGCGGGCCTGATAAAGCGACTTACTTGACAAATCACAAAAGAACTGGGCTAGCCATTTTCAGAAAGAAAAAAAAACTACTGGGCTGGTCTGTGGTAAACATAAAAGAAAAGGCTGTCTAGACAGGCCAGAGTGTCCCGCACAGCCCAGTTGACACCCTGCTTCTGTCTCAAAAACAAATTAGATAAATGCCACTCCAATTATGGCGATTCATAAAAATGCCACTGCAATTTCCAAACTTTGAAAAATGCCACTGCAATTTTTGCAAACTTTGTAAAACGCCAGTGCCGTTTGCAAACTTTGAAAAACGCCACTCCAGACTTCGAAAAATGTCACTAGAAATGGCATGAAATGGCATTTTTCAAAGTTTGGAAATTGCAGTGGCATTTCTCGGATACACCAGATTTGGAGTGGCATTTATCAAATTAACCCAAAACAAAAATAACTAGGTGAGCTGCTGGGTCCTTGGTGTCAGCCGCTCGTTGTGCAATTCTCACGTTTATTGACTACGTTGACAATGGCATGGGACCCAGATGTCAGAAATCCACTAGGAGGAGCCATTTTTTTATTGGCTTCAAATAAGGAGGCACTTGCTTGCGTACTGCCATGACCTTGGCGGGTCCCTGCTGTCATCCTCTCCACGTACATTACCAGTTAGTCGTGCTTCAAAACTGATCGGAACGCCATTAAAAAAATAAAGGTCGATAACTAATGCGGCACCTCAGGCCAACGCGGCCAGATCGAAGTTTGCACGAGAAATTACACACCATGTTTCGTTGACATGTGGTCCCGTTCCAACATATCAGTGAGATGACGGTGAGTAGTAGGAGTATTTCCGAATGGACGTGTAGGCCGGGGTGCCTCTTCGTGAACCGTGGCAAACCCGCAACCGTCCACCGACTCTTCGCCTTTCCCTCTCGATTTGGAACTGCTGTTGCACGCTCTACCTCTCCCTCCTCCATTTTCCTTCAGCCCTTCACCCTATCTTCTGCCATTGGTCGATCGTCTTCTCCATGGAGGGAACAGGCCGGAAACGACCCCGTTATTCTTGCCCCGATCTGAAAGACGACGTGGTGGAGGAACTCATTGATCGGTGCGATGTCATCACCTCAGCTAGCATGGCAGGTTCGTTCAAGCCCATTCTCGACTCAACTAATAACATCATTACAAAGAACCCAAGAGTCAAGGAGCGGTTTGATCTCCCCTATCTCCTTCGCCGTGACCCTGATGACTGGCGCCGGCACGACGGAGGCCTAGCCCTATGCCAGTTGATGCCGCTTGATAATGATACGTATGATGTTAAGATGCCATCGCTCGAGGGCAAGGCTTGGGCGGGCGCAAATGGATATTGGGTTGTTTACATTGGGTCCAACTGCGAGTGGGAACTTGTGAATGTGTACACTCGTCACCAGGTTCCACTTCCAAAAATCTCAGCACACTACCCAGAGGTTGAGCACACCAGTAATGTACGCATGTTCAAATATGATCATGGTGACTGTCTTCTACGGAAGATAGCAATTTGTCGAGTTCCCAACCGCTCTTGGAATTTCACAACTATCAAGTTGTTGCTATCTTCGACAAGCTTGTTGCCGTCCTTTGTGGTTCGACTCGATAGATATTCCTCAAAAATCTGTTTCTGTACACAGATGAGTACTATGATGCAATTCAATACGAGGGCTTTGTGTTTGCTGCCACCACTCGTGGCATTGTTTTTGCATGGCATCCTAGTAGTTTCGGTACGTTTGTTTTCCACCGTAATTATAATTGTTTCATCCACATGCATGCGGGTTAGCAAGTTTCCCTTTACTAATTAACCTTCTTCTTGTGTTTCCAAGGTCCCGTGAACATGCCACCACCTATACTTGAAAATTTCTATAACCAAGGGGGAGATGACGATGGTGATGATCACGAGATGAGGACGAGCAGCGTCGATATACTCCGTGGCACCTGGCAACTAATTCCGATGGATCACCTCTTCTTGTGTGTATACAACACACTGATGATGTTACTGGTAAGGAAGCAGGTGTCTCCCATGGTCGCACTCTCCGGACCTATTCCAACACCCGTTGCATGGTATTCGAGATGGATACTAGTGTGCTAACGCCAACTCCTTCTCCCTCGCACAAAATTGATAGTCTTGGAGAAAACTTGCTCTTCCTTGGACAAAACTATCCGATGATGGTGAAAGGCGATCCAACTGTTGTTGACACATTTATGAGAAGCAACTGTGTCTATACCTCGGACATTTGGGTGGTTCCCTACCCTCGTACTGATATAGTAGGCCGCTTCAGCCTGGATGATCGGTCGTGCGTTGATCTCCAGATCGACAATAGATGGCCCGTCCCAGAGAATCAGTTGTGGTTCAAAGCAAGCGTTTCCAACGCCGCGGAATGGTTGAGTTGAAGTTCATTTCATGGCTTGTTATTTGTTGTGTGGTGAAAACTTTAGTATTTATAATGTATCCTCGTTGTCGATGTGGGTTGATGACCTATTGTATGTAATAAAATGATATGCCTGTGATAAACTTACTAAATTTATGAATGGATTTTGAGTCGCTTATCTAAATTTGCACTAGCTTCACATGCTTCGCGCGTCGAGCGGGTGTTTTTACTGTAGCCATATGTTAATGTGTTCGTTGTACGTAACCAGCACCTCGAATCCTCGATACTAGTATACTATATACTAGTAGGAGTAAGTAGTAGGAGTAGTGGAGTGGCATGGGCCAGAACAAGCATTCACGTCCAGGAGTACGGCACACGCCACCACCACGACATCCACCTCGTCGTTTCTCTAAGGCTGGTTATAGTGGGGAGTAACTTAGACTAGTGTCATGAAGGAAATATGCCCTAGAGGCAATAATAAAGTTATTATTTTATTTCCTTATATCATGATAAATGTTTATTATTCATGCTAGAATTGTATTAACCGGAAACATAATACTTGTGTGAATACATAGACAAACTAAACGTCACTAGTATGCCTCTACTTGACTAGCTCGTTAATCAAAGATGGTTATGTTTCCTAACCATAGACAAAGAGTTGTTATTTGATTAATGGGATCACATCATTAGGAGAATGATGTGATTGACTTGACCCATTCCGTTAGCTTAGCACTCCATCGTGTAGTATGTTGCTATTGCTTTCTTCATGACTAATACATGTTCCTATGACTATGAGATTATGCAACTCCCGTTTACCGGAGGAACACTTTGTGTGCTACCAAACGTCACAACGTAACTGGGTGATTATAAAGGAGCTCTACAGGTGTCTCCAAAGCTACATGTTGGGTTGGCGTATTTCGAGATTAGGATTTGTCACTCCGATTGTCGAAGAGGTATCTCTGGGCCCTCTCGGTAATGCACATCACGTAAGCCTTGCAAGCATTGCAACTAATGAGTTAGTTGCGAGATGATGTATTACGAAACGAGTAAAGAGACTTGCCGGTAACGAGATTGAACTAGGTATTGAGATACCGACGATCGAATCTCGGGCAAGTAACATACCGATGACAAAGGGAACAACGTATGTTGTTATGCGGTCTGACCGATAAAGATCTTCGTAGAATATGTAGGAGCCAATATGAGCATCCATTCCGCTATTGGTTATTGACCGGAGACGTGTCTCGGTCATGTCTACATTGTTCTCGAACCCGTAGGGTCCGCACGCTTAAGGTTTCGATGACAGTTATATTATGAGTTAATGAGTTTTGATGTACCGAAGCAGTTCGGAGTGCCGGATGAGATCAGGGACATGACGAGGAGTCTCAAAATGCTCGAGACGTAAAAATCGATATATTGGACGACTATATTCGGACATCGGAAAGGTTCCGAGTGATTTGGGTATTTTAGGAGGTACCGGGGAGTTACGGGAATACGAGGAAGAAGCAATGGGCCTTAGTGGAAAGGACCAGGAGGTGGCGCACGCCCCTCCCAAGCCCAGTCCGAATTGGACAAGGGGTTTGGGGCGCGGCCCCTCTCTCCCTTCCTTCCCCTCTTCCCCCCTTTCCCCCCTTCTCCTAGTTGGACTAGGAAAGGAGGAAACCTACTCCAACTAGGAGTAGGAATCCTACTCCCTGGCGCGCCCCTCCTAGGGCTGGCCTCCTCCCCTTGATCCTTTATATACGGGGGCAGGGGCACCCCTAGAGACACAAGTTGATCTACGTGATCATATTCTTAGCCGTGTGCGGTGCCCCCTTCCACCATAATCCTCGATAATATTGTAGCGGTGCTTAGGCGAAGCCCTGCGATGGTAGTACATCAAGATCGTCACCACGCCGTCGTGCTGACGGAACTCTTCCCCGACATTTTGCTGGATCGGAGTCCGGGGATCGTCATCGAGCTGAACGTGTGCTAGAACTCGGAGGTGCCGTAGTTTCGGTGCTTGATCGGTCGAGCCGTGAAGACGTACGACTACATCAACCGTGTTGTGCTAACGCTTCCGCTGTCGGTCTACAAGGGTACGTAGATCACACTCTTCCCTCGTTGCTATGCATCACCATGATCTTGCGTGTGCGTATGAAATTTTGAAATTACTACGTTCCCTAACAGTGGCATCTGAGCCTAGGTTTTATGTGTTGATGTTATATGCACGAGTAGAACACAAGTGAGTTGTGGGCGATATAAGTCATACTGCTTACCAGCATGTCATACTTTGGTTCGGCGGTATTGTTGGACGAAGCGGCCCGGACCGACATTACGCGTACGCTTACGCGAGACCGGTTCTCCCGACGTGCTTTGCACAAAGGTGGCTAGCGGGTGACAGTTTCTCCAACTTTAGTTGAACCGAGTGTGGCTACGCCCGGTCCTTGCGAAGGTTAAAACAGCACCAACTTGACAAACTATCGTTGTGGTTTTGATGCATAGGTAAGATTGGTTCTTGCTTAAGCCCATAGCAGCCACGTAAAACTTGCAACAACAAAGTAGAGGACGTCTAACTTGTTTTTGCAGGGCATGTTGTGATGTGATATGGTCAAGACATGATGCTAAATTTTATTGTATGAGATGATCATGTTTTGTAACCGAGTTATCGGCAACTGGCAGGAGCCATATGGTTGTCGCTTTATTGTATGCAATGCAATCGCGCTGTAATGCTTTACTTTATCACTAAGCGGTAGCGATAGTCGTGGAAGCATAAAATTGGCGAGACGACAACGATGCTACGATGGAGATCAAGGTGTCGCGCCGGTGACAATGGTAATCACGACGATGCTTCGAAGATGGAGATCACAAGCACAAGATGATGATGGCCATATCATATCACTTATATTGATTGCATGTGATGTTTATCTTTTATGCATCTTATCTTGCTTTGATTGACGGTAGCATTATAAGATGATCTCTCACTAATTATCAAGAAGTGTTCTCCCTGAGTATGCACCGTTGCGAAAGTTCTTCGTGCTGAGACACCACGTGATGATCGGCTGTGATAGGCTCTACGTTCAAATACAACGGGTGCAAAACAGTTGCACACGCGGAATACTCAGGTTATACTTGACGAGCCAAGCATATACAGATATGGCCTCGGAACACGGAGACCGAAAGGTTGAGCGTGAATCATATAATAGATATGATCAACATAGTGATGTTCACCAATGAAACTGCTCCATCTCACGTGATGATCGGACATGGTTTAGTTGATTTGGATCACGTGATCACTTAGAGGATTAGAGGGATGTCTATCTAAGTGGGAGTTCTTAAGTAATATGATTAATGGAACTTAAATTTATCATGAACTTAGTCCTGGAAGTATTTTGCAAATTATGTTGTAGATCAATAGCTCGCGTTGTTGCTTCCCTGTGTTTATTTTGATATGTTCCTAGAGAAAATTGTGTTGAAAGATGTTAGTAGCAATGATGCGGATTGGATCTGTGATCTGAGGTTTATCCTCATTGCTGCACAGAAGAATTATGTCCTTGATGCACTGCTAGGTGACAGACCTATTGCAGGAGCATATGCAGATGTTAGGAACGTTTGGCTAGCTCAATATGATGACTACTTGATAGTTTAGTGCACCATGCTTAATGGCTTAGAATCGGGACTTCAAAGATGTTTTGAACGTCATGGACCATATGAGATGTTCCAGGAGTTGAAGTTAATATTTCAAGCAAATACCCAAGTTGAGAGATATGAAGTCTCCAACAAGTTCTATAGCTAAAAGATGGAGGAGAATCGCTCAACTAGTGAGCATGTGCTTAGATTGTCTGGGTACTACAATCGCTTGAATCAAGTGGGAGTTAATCTGCCAGATAAGATAGTGATTGACAGAATTCTCTAGTCACCATCACCAAGTTAGTAGAACTTCGTGATGAACTATAATATGCAAGGGATAACAGAAACGATTCCCAAGCTTTTCGTGATGCTGAAATCGACGAAGGTAGGAATCAAGAAAAACATCAAGTGTTGATGGTTGACGAAACCACTAGTTTCAAGAAAAAGGGCAAAGGGAAGAAGGGGAACTTCAAGAAGAACGGCAAGCAAGTTGCTGCTCAAGTGAAGAAGCCCAAGTCTGGTCCTAAGCCTGAGACTAAGTGCTTCTACTGCAAAGGGACTGGTCACTGGAAGCAGAACTGCCCCAAGTATTTGGCGGATAAGAAGGATGGCAAAATAAACAAAGGTATATTTGATATACAGATTACTGATGTGTACTTTACTAGTGTTCGTAGCAACCCTTCGGTATTTGATACTGGTTCAGTTGCTAAGAGTAGTAACTCGAAACGGGAGTTGCAGAATGAACAGAGACTAGTTAAAGGTGAAGTGACGATGTGTGTTGGAAGTGGTTCCAAGATTGATATGATCATCATCGCACACTCCCTATACTTTCGGGATTAGTGTTGAACCTAAATAAGTGTTATTTGGTGTTTGCGTTGAGCATGAATATGATTTGATCATGTTTATTGCAATACGGTTAATCATTTAAGTAAGAGAATAAATTGTTGTTCTGTTTACATGAATAAAACCTTCTATGGTCATACACCCAATGAAAATGGTTCGTTGGATCTCGATCGTAGTGACACACATATTCATAATATTGAAACCAAAAGATGCAAAGTTAATAATGATAGTGCAACTTATTTGTGGCACTGCCGTTTAGGTCATATTGGTGTAAAGCGCATGAAGAAACACCATGCTGATGGGCTTTTGGAATCACTTGATTATGAATCAGTTGATGCTTGCGAACCATGCCTCATGGGCAAGATGACTAAGACTCCGTTCTCCGGAATAATGGAGCGAGCAACTGACTTATTGGAAATAATACATACTGATGTATGCGATCCGATGACTGTTAAGGCTCGCGGCGGGTATCGTTATGTTGTGACATTCACACATGATTTGAGCAGATATGGGTATATCAACTTAATGAAACACAAGTCTGAAACAGTTGAAAAGTTCAAAGAATTTCAGAGTGATGTGGAGAATCATCGTAATAAAAATAAAAGTTTCTACGATATGATCGCAGAAGTAAAATATTTGAGTTACGAGTTTGGCGTTCAGTTAAAAACAATGTGAAATAGTTTCACTACTCACGCCACCTGGAACACCACAGCATAATGGTGTGTCCGAACGTCATAACCGTACTTTATTAAATATGGTGCGATCTATGATGTCTCTTACCGATCTACCACTATCGTTTTGGGGTTATGCATTAGAGACAGCTGCATTCACATTAAATTGGGCACCATCTAAATCCGTTGAGACGACACCATATGAACTATGGTTTGGCAAGAAACCTAAGCTGTCGTTTCTTAAAGTTTGAGGTTGCAATGCTTATGTGAAAAATTTTCAACCTGATAAGCTCTAACCCTAATCGGAGAAGTGCGTCTTCATAGGATACCCAAAAGAAAATGTTGGGTACACCTTCTATCACAGATCCGAAGGCAAGATATTCGTTGCTGAGAATGGATACTTTCCAAAGAAGGAGTTTCTCTCGAAAGAAGTGAGTGGGAGGAAAGTAGAAAACTTGATAAGGTAATTGTACCTTCTCCCTTATTGGAAAGTAGTTCATCACAAAAATCTGTTCTTGTGACTACTACACCAATTAGTGAGGAAGCTAATGATGATGATCATGTAACTTCACATCATGTTACTACCGAATCTCATGGGTGAACCAGAGTGAGATCCGCACCAGAGTGGTACGGTAATCCTGTTCTAGAAGTCATGTTACTAGACCATGACGAACTTGCGAACTATGAGGAAGCGATGATGAGCCCAGATTCCGCGAAATGGTTTGAGGCCATGAAATTTGAGATATGATCCATGTATGAGAACAAAGTATGGACTTTGATGGATTTGCCCGTTGATCAACAAGCCATAGAAAAATAAATGGATCTTCAAGAGGAAGACGGACGCTGATAGTAGTGTTACTATCTACAAAGCTAGAATTGTCGCAAAAGGTTTTCGACAAGTTCAAGGTGTTGACTACGATGAGAGTTTCTCACTCGTATCTATGCTTAAGTCTGTCCGAATCATGTTAGCAATTGCCGCATTTTATGAAATCTGGCAAATGGATAAACAAAACTGCATTCCTTAATGGATTCATTAAAGAAGAGTTGTATACGATGCAACTAGAAGGTTTTGTCCATCCTAAAGGTGTTAACTAAATATGCAAGCTCCAGCGATCCATCTATGGACTGGTGCAAGCATCTCGGAGTTGGAATATACGCTTTGATAAGTTGATCAAAGCATATAGTTTTATACAGACTTGCGGTGAAGCCTGTATTTACAAAAAGGTGAGTGGGAGCACTACAGCATTCCTGATAAGTATATGTATGACATATTGTTGATCGGAGATGATGTAGAATTATTCTGCAAAGCATAAAGGAGTGTTTGATAGGAGTTTTTTTCAAAGAAAGACCTCGGTGAAGCTGCTTACATATTAAGCATCGAGATCTATAGAAATAGATCAAGACGCTTGATAAGTTTTTTCAATGAGTACATACCTTGACAAGTTTTTGTAGTAGTTCAAAATGGAACAGTCAAAGAAAGAAGTTCTTGGCTGTGTTACAAGGTGTGAAATTGAGTAAGACTCAAAGCTCGACCACGGCAGAAGATAGAAAGAGAATGAAAGTCATTCCCTATGCCTCAGCCATAGGTTCTATAAAGTATGCCATGCTGTGTACCAGATCTATTGTATACCCTACACTGTGTTAAGCAAGGGAGTACAATAGTGATCTAAGAGTAGATCACTGGACAGCGGTCAAAATTATCCTTAGTGGAATAAGGAAATATTTCTTGATTATGGAGGTGAAAAAACATACGTCGTAAAAAGTTACGTCGATGCAAGTTTTGACATAGATCTGGATGACTCTAAGTCTCAATCTAGATACATATTGAAAGTGGGGGCAATTAGCTAGAGTAGCTCCGTGCAGAGCATTGTTGACATAGAAAATTGCAAAATACTTACGGATCTGAATGTGGCAGACCCGTTGACTAAAATTCTCTCACAAGCAAAACATGATCACACCTCAGTACTCTTTGGGTGTTAATCACATAGCAATGTGAACTAGATTATTGACTCTAGTAAACCCTTTGGGTGTTGGTCACATGTCGATGTGAACTATGGGTGTTGATCGCACGGTGATGTGAACTATTGATGTTAAATCACATGGCAATGAGAACTAGATTATTGACTCTAGTGCAAGTGGGAGACTGAAGGAAATATGCCCTAGAGGCAATAATAAAGTTATTATTTTATTTCCTTATATCATGATAAATGTTTATTATTCATGCTAGAATTGTATTAACCGGAAATATAATACTTGTGTGAATACATAGACAAACTAAACGTCACTAGTATGCCTCTACTTGACTAGCTCGTTAATCAAAGATGGTTATATTTCCTAACCATAGACAAAGAGTTGTTATTTGATTAACGGGATCACATCATTAGGAGAATGATGTGATTGACTTGACCCATTCCGTTAGCTTAGCACTCGATCGTTTAGTATGTTGCTATTGCTTTCTTCATGACTTATACATGTTCCTATGACTATGAGATTATGCAACTCCCGTTTACCGGAGGAACACTTTGTGTGCTACCAAACGTCACAACGTAACTGGGTGATTATAAAGGAGCTCTACAGGTGTCTCCAAAGCTACATGTTGGGTTGGCGTATTTCGAGATTAGGATTTGTCACTCCGATTGTCGGAGAGGTATCTCTGGGCCCTCTCGGTAATGCACATCACATAAGCCTTGCAAGCATTGCAACTAATGAGTTAGTTGCGAGATGATGTATTACGAAACGAGTAAAGAGACTTGCCGGTAACGAGATTGAACTAGGTATTGAGATACCGACGATCAAATCTCGGGCAAGTAACATACCGATGACAAAGGGAACAACGTATGTTGTTATGTGGTCTGACCGATAAAGATCTTCGTAGAATATGTAGGAGCCAATATGAGCATCCAGGTTCCGCTATTGGTTATTGACCGGAGACGTGTCTCGGTCATGTCTACATTGTTCTCGAACCCGTAGGGTCCGCACGCTTAAGGTTTCGATGACAGTTATATTATGAGTTAATGAGTTTTGATGTACCGAAGGAGTTCGGAGTCCCGGATGAGATCGGGGACATGACGAGGAGTCTCGAAATGGTCGAGATGTAAAAATCGGTATATTGGACGACTATATTCGGACATCGGAAAGGTTCCGAGTGATTCGGGTATTTTCGGAGGTACCGGGGAGTTACGGGAATACGAGGAAGAAGCAATGGGCCTTAATGGGCCTTAGTGGAAAGGACCAGGAGGTGGCGCGCGCCCCTCCCAAGCCCAGGCCAAATTGGACAAGGGGTTTGGGGCGCGGCTCTATCTCCCTTCCTTCCCCTCTTCCCCCCTTTCCCCCCTTCTCCTAGTTGGACTAGGAAAGGAGGAAACCTACTCCAACTAGGAGTAGGAATCCTACTCCCTGGCGCGCCCCTCCTAGGGCCGGCCTCCTCCCTTGATCCTTTATATACGGGGGCAGGGGGCACCCCTAGAGACACAAGTTGATCCACGTGATCATATTCTTAGGCGTGTGCGGTGCCCCCTTCCACCATAATCCTCGATAATATTGTAGCGGTGCTTAGGCGAAGCCCTGCGACGGTAGTACAACAAGATCGTCACCACGCCGTCGTGCTGACGGAACTCTTCCCCGACACTTCGCTGGATCGGAGTCCGGGGATCGTCATCAAGCTGAACGTGTGCTAGAACTCGGAGGTGCCGTAGTTTCGGTGCTTGATCGGTCGAGCCGTGAAGACGTACGACTACATCAACCGTGTTGTGCTAACGCTTCCGTTGTCGGTCTACAAGGGTACGTAGATCACACTCTTCCCTCGTTGCTATGCATCACCATGATCTTGCGTGTGCGTAGGAAATTTTGAAATTACTACGTTCCCCAACATGTCATGCATATGACACTAGTCTTTGTTACTACCTTCATAGTGCAAAGTAACATACAAGTAGTATCATAGATGATTGCATTTATTACATTATAGACTCATTTTGCTTTGGTTCAGTGGGTCCTCTTGCGTTTTCACTGACATGTGGGGCCGCATGTGAGCAAACAGACGATGGGCTCCGCGCGTCCGCTGACTGGCTGAGAACAGAGATAGAGGAGGGCTAAGCACGGACTGCAGGAAATTTTTTCTACGTACCTCGATATAGGCTCGATATAGTGGGGTGGCATGGGCCATAACTCAGTAGCATTCACGTCTAGCGGTACGGCACACGCCACCCACACGAGTCCCATCTGACATCAATTATCTTGGAGTCCATGCTACAGCCATCTCTTCTCCCTCCTGTTTTCTCAGCCATCTGACAAGATAATTACTGTAGTATCATATACTACTACATGGATTTGACGAAAAGATAAAAATACATACGGATCCATCAACGTTCAACGACATCCTCACGCCCTAGTGCGCCGGGTCACCAACCGACGTGTGAGGAGCAGCGGCGTTGGCGGCGAGCTCAACGTTCTTCTGAACAGTGCCGTCCAAGGTTGCCCTGCGCTCCAAGAAGGCCAGCATCCTATCGTCCTCCTCTTGCATTTAGTAGTCCTTGTGGACGATTTGCGCGTAGACGTGGGTGATTATGTCGATGGTGTCTTGCTGCGCCAGGCGCTCCGCGGCGAGCGCGACCTCAAGGTGGACATTCTCCGGCGCAACGGTGGGCAGTCGCAGGCCACCAGTGCGTTGAAGAGGTTGTTACCATAGTGGCCGTTGAGGGTGGCGGGCATCACAAAGCTTGGGCGCGTCGGCTGGAGGCTTACGTCAAAGTCGTCCGCAAGCTTCTTGACGACGGTGAACTTGTCGAGGAAACCGACGAGGACCTCGTTGAACAAGGAGATGAAGCTGTCATCCAAGCGACCCCTCGCCCTGGCGGCCTCAAGCAATACTACCTGGAGATGTTCCTCGGTGCCGGGCCGCAGGCCGGCATCGTGGACCATCTAGCACAGCCGGCTGATGCTCGCGCTCATCGCCTCCATGGGTCTAGCGTAGCTTCTAGTCAACTGATCTTACGATTCGAGTGATCACTCAGCCCTTGGTTAGCATGCGTAGGTGCGTAGGATTTCGTACTACTCCTCGGCCCTCTACTGCACCTGCCTTTGGTTGTATGATAGGTGGGCTAGCCACCCCCTGGGGCCATGTGTCATTCACCCAAAGGCAGTTGATGTAAGTCAATGAAGCTGCGTCCCACTCCGTGCCGGTGCAGTATAGTCATCTCACTAGACCTCTAGTTGGGGCCAAACGAGAGAAGTTTGATGTTTACTGCTTTATTGGCCCCCTTTGCATTTTGCGCCAAGTTTTGACCTTTGATTTAACTATTAAATGTTAATGCATGTAAACAAAAATGTTGTGTAAGTCACCTTACGAAAACCAAATAATCCAAAAATACTTAGGCACGGTGCATTAACTCCCTCCTTGTTTCTTATTTCGTGACATATTAACCAATGAGAGATGTGGGCCGTGCATGCTTTCAATGACTTGAGACTACCAAACATGACATGGAGTGTTTAGTTCATTGCATGTAATCCTATTAGTACTTTAGTTAGGAGTAGCAAAAAACATTAAGTTCTCTCGCCGATAGGAATAAAACACCATCTATTTATTTACAGAGGGAGTAGTACATTTTTGGTGACATGCATTACTAGATATTGCTAGTCAAATACTAAAATCCAGATGGACGTGGTAGTACTCCTAAATCCAGATGGTGGTGCTACCAGTAGTAGTAGTAGTAGTAGTACTACCGATTTAGTAGTAGGAGTACTAGCACTGTACTATTCGTTGGTCAAATTATTACGTGCTGCTCCTCACAGTGAATTGACAAGACCCTGCGCCGGAGATGACACCTGAGTATAGGCGCCGTGTTCGGCATACCATAGTCAACCTCACCGTCTGCAGTCACTATCATCATGGCTGTAGAGCTAGCCTGCTTACAACTAGCCCTGTTCGACATAATTTCCCATGCGTAGATGCCCGTGCATTGCACGGAACACCAAGATTGGGGGTGGACGGCTCCGGCAGCGGCCATCGCGCCAGATTTTTCCACAGCCTTCTACTCCTAGATGTGGTGGGGAGGAGATGAGGCTGATTGTGAGAGAAAAGGAGTTGTTTGTAAATAGGGAACAAGTGCGGGCATCTTTTTGCAAAAATGGAGAAGCTTGGTTTGTATGCGTCAGATCTAGATCCGACGGCTATTGGTGAAATATGGGAGGCACAAAATCATCACCAACTCAGGACCTGTTTGATTCGCAGGATTTTGAAAACGCAGGAATAGCCGAATAGGACACGGCAATATTACAAGTTTCAAACTAATATTACAAATGTTAGGAGTAATGTTGCACCTACGAAGAGGGAATTACTAGGAAGTTTACGTAAGAGCTTTCGTTACTTTAGGTGGATGCATCATTATCGTACAAACTAAAATCCACCGCCCTGACAAGTCACTAATGGGAAAATAAGTTTTCGAGTCTCTGGCCACTTGATGTTTCAAAAACAAATTCAGCTTCTGCGGAGAAATGAGCTCCACCTTGTACCCGCGCGGGTGTGGCTGGGCACGAAGCGTGAGTACGTGCACGGTGCACCTATTCTCTTCTTGTATACGTACACCACCTACGTGGGGTTGTGTGAGAGAGATACAAACCTAGAGAGATATAGTGTGTGGGTTCTTGAGTGTTTTTTTTGTGGGGGGGGGTCAATCAAAAAATTTAACATATGCAATGTGTGTGAAATAGAGTCCTGGATATAACACATATATAGAGGGGGCGATCCACGAGAAGAGAGTGGAGGTATCATCAGCTTGAGGTGTCCATAGAATCGAAGAGAGGGATGATGTGTGGGTGTGTGTGTGTGTGCGCGCGCGATCGCGATCGATAAAGAGTGCCATCGAATTTGTGTGTGCCCACGTCAAAGATATGGAGTGGCTGGCCTACTGGAACGTGAGATGGGACATGTGTAGTTTGTCTCTGTGGCATGGATACCTACCTGCAGCGCTCGACTATCGGTGTGTGGTGGGGGAAGAGGGAGCCCCAATTAGCTATAGAGGTACAATGGCTGGTATATGTGTGGAGGAGGAGAGAGGCCTACCTCATGTATTAAGGAGATCGATCTGCCTCATGTATTAAGGGAGATCGATCGGCATCCATGCATATGTGCAGGAGATGAATAAGGTTGGGAGAAAGACAGAGCTAGAGTGTTGGAGGGGTGGTAGTGGAGTTGCTTCTAACAAATGGTGGGATAGGCTTGCTAGACAAATGGAGGGCATGCCCGCAATATCAATAAGAGAGGAGATGGCTGCTTGTTGTCTGTGCACGTGTGTGTGAGAGATGGGTCAGGAGGCATGCACAAATGATGAGGGGGGACGATGTGGCTGTGGTCAGCAGACGTAACTACATAGGAATATCAATCACCCTTTGTAAGATAAAGGAGAGACATAACTTGTGAGGTACGTCGATCGATGGGGGGTAGTTAAAGTCGATCTAGGTATATGTTGGGAGATCGATCGATATACATGCATGTGTGTGTTAGAAGCAAATGAGGCACGAGGACAAGGATAGAGAGAGAGGGATGCATGTAGGAGGTGGTACGAGAGGCATACTATATCGAGGGGGAGGAGTGTGCGAGTACGAGAACAATGAAAAGAGTGGTGGGAGTGAGGCATGGACGGTGACAAGAGAAGTGGGGAAGCTTGTGTTTGTGCTAGGCACACCTGGCTAGAGAGGCATATCGATCGATGTGTGCCGTAAAGAAGGAGCTGGGGGGCCTACACACACCGTGGGTGAACGACCTAAAGTGAAAAGACGAATTTGCGCGATGGAGCTAGAGAATGCTGAGGGAGGGTGAGAGGGATGCGGGCGTGTGCATGCACAAGAGAAAGTTAGCGCTAGCTACAAAGATAAGAGGGTTGTGTGGGTGTAAAAGACGAATAGAGATCATATATACTTCATTATAAAAAGCGAATTCAGATATTTGAAGAATTTATCATAGTGTTTCAAACTGACGGATGTGTGAATATATATAATGGTGATACACATGGTGTGGTAATGAACATGGCATACTACATTTAATATGTTTTATCTCTACTCTTATAAAAAATGGAGTTGTTGATGATGGCGTGCCTGCCATCCTGCATTATAGGCCGTCTGATTTATATCTGGCGGATAGCAAGGAAACTACAATGGTTGAAGTCGGTAACAATCATGATTGTAGATTCTTATTGAAATAGAGAAACGAATTCAAATTTAGTTCGAATTGCAGTGGTAGTATAGACATTTGGAATGCACCAAAATGTTGGTATGAGTAGGTTACATGCATTATACAGCAAGCAAAAAAATTTAATCGGACATAACATGGATTCATACTCCCTCCTTCCATCTATATAGGGCGTAATGAGATTTTTAAGACCGCCTTTGACTATTGACAAGATTAATAGTACATGACATGCACAATGTGAAAATTATATCATTGAAAGAACCTTTCATAGACGAATTTAACGGTGTGCTTTCTGTAAGTTGCATGTCATATATCTTTGCTCTAATAGTTGGTCAAACTTAGCATCGAAAAACGCATTACGCCCTATATAGATGGAAGGAGGGAGTAGCTTTGAACAGGCCCGGCCCTGAGGGGGGGCAGAGGGGGCGGCCGTCCCGGGCCCCCGAAGCCAAGGGGCCCCCAGGTCGTGCTATGCAGCCCAGTAATATCGTGGAGAAGGGCCTCGTCCAAAACAATACGCAGGTAGAAAGCAGCTCGACGAAAAAACAGTACGCACTGAAAGTAGGCCTCGCATTACGGCGGGATCAATGCATCAAATCATTCAACCCCTAAAAAATCAATCCCTGCATTCCCGGCTAGGCGCTTGATCCTCGCTCCAGTCGTGCACCGCCGCCTCATTTTTCTGGGCTTCACAGATCGAACGCCTACCCGACTCGGCCATGCCACCCTCCCTGCTGGAGACACCCCATCGCAGATTTGCCGGCTCTCCACCCCGAGAGGCGACCGCATCAGGATCACGTTCACTACCACCAGAAATTGATTCCAGGCCATTGCCTTTGACCCTTCCCGTTCAAGATTGGAAGAAATATAACTAGAAGATTAGAGAGAATCAAAGAAGGTATGGCTCAAATAGTATATGCACTCCGTTTATTTGAGTAAAACGTTAAGTATTTACTTCTTTGTTGTTGCAATATGGCCATTGAAAATTGATTAATTGGACACGGTTTAGGAATAGATATTATTTATTCAGATTTATGAGTCGCGGTTGCCCTTTGATCCTTCCGCTTGATCCTTGGAAGAAATATAATCAGCCGATTAGGTAGAATTTGAGAAGGTACGGCTCTCATAACATATGCCTGCGCTTTTGCCATGATGATTGACAAATACTTATTATGATAAAACGATTGGTAAAATTACCAATATTTATAAATGACAATCAATATTACTTCTTCGTTTTGTGGAAATATGAGCATTAATAATTGATTGATGGGACACAATTAGGGATAGATAATATTCAAATTTATGAGCTGGGGGTTATGATTTGATACATATATTAAGAGGCCCCGGGTTCTAGTTTCGCCCCGGGCCCCCAAAATCTCAGGACCGGCCCTGGCTTTGAATAGCATTTGTATAGTAAAACGGGGCAAGACTCTCTCTTTGTGTCATGTGAATAGTTTTATTGTTTTCATTTTCTTTTTGGTTGAGGGAAGTGTGAATTTATTTGGTACGTACAAGTACAATATTACTACATGTTAGGCTTGACCCTAAAATTCAACCCGCGTCTGGTTATATCCCGAAAATTCAGATATCGTGCTCCCAAAACTGGCGCCTTCACAACCCGCGCCTTGCTATCCCGAAATTACAATGCGCGCGAAAACTCCCTCCAGCTGCCAAATCCTGACACGCGAAATCCCCCTTCTAACCCCGAGCCGAAAGGGCTGCTAGTTCAAATCGGTGGGGGGCACTTTTGTAACACATCCTACATTTTGGACAAGCGCCTCCCTAAGTCATGCTTCACCCACTCCCATTGCCCCCTTTTCACCATTCAAAATCCCAGGCCGCCATAACCTCTCCGCTCCAGCCGCGAAACCCCACCTTCCTCCGCCCGCCACGTCACCGCTGCCCAGCCGGAGCCTCTTCCCCAACGATGTCGTCCAGCGCGACAACTTGACGTCCCTCGTCGACCTCCCCGGATGAGGATCCGTCATCCATCTCGCCGTCCCGCCGGTTCAGCCGCCCCGTCCTCCACCTCCAAGGAGCTGCTCCGATGATCGCCTCCTCTATCGTAGCTCCTCCATCCCCACAACGCCGCCTTAACCTGCTCCACCGGAACCGCAGCATCCTCACCGACTCCTCGGATGAAGCCGAGGCCTACTTGCACCACCAAAGAGGTTGTACACTCATCGCATCGCACCTTCTCCTTAACTCGACCTCCCGGCGTCGACGGTGCTCCATCCCGCACCCCTATGGAGCGGCTACCTTGAAGCCAGCGCCGCGGGCGACATCTCCACGGCGGCTCTCCCCCAGTGCGAGGCCCCTTCGGCGGCGGCTTCCATACCAGCCGGATCTGCTTCTGCTGCTCCGGCTCTCGCTCGATCGCTCACTCGCCCAGCTGCTGCTACTGCTCCCCCCCTTGCTTGTGCTGCTGCTCTGCTCTGATTAAGCCACACTTCAGTCAACTGAATCGACTTTTGGGTCAGTCGATTTTCAGGGGATGGGGGGGGGGGGGCTCGCCGGAGTTAAGGAAGAACCACCCGCAGCGGGGATGGGGGCTCGCTGGAGAGGTACCCCACTATCTATCTTAGGGTTCAGGGTGGGGGGGGCGGGGGGCCTAGAGGGCTGGCCGGGGCGGCGGTGGCGAGTTGTTTTGGGGCGGTGAGGCGGCGCTGGGGCTGGCGGTTCGGCTGGTGGTGGCTGGCGGCTCAGGGGGGTGCAGGTTGAAGATGAACTGCAGGCCCTCCCTAAACTACATGTCAAGTGCCTCTCTGCTACCATTGCGCTCAGTTTTGACAGTAGCATTCAGATTCCACAGTAAATTTCAGTTTCGATAGTTAAGTTCAGAGTCAACAGTTTTTACCTCATCTATTGTAGTTAGGTGGTTTTTGGTGATGTTAATTTTACATCCATTTTACATCATCTATTGGAGATGATATTAGAATCCCACTTGAGATTGACGATGTCTGTCTTCTCCCGGTTCAGCCTTGACGTCTTACGGCTCACCGGAGCTGCTCCAATGACAGAACGATCCGTCACAAGAGAGCAGTGCCCTGGACACCGTCTACAGATTCCTCAGATCTTCCTCCACACCTCCGACAACCACCTCTGCCTCAACTACTTCAGCGACCAACCCAATGATGCTGAGGTTGACACGGCTACGGCAAAGAGGTTGTACACTTGTTGCATCACTTATTACTATACATTCACGTCGATCCATTAGGGCTATTTTGGTTCAACGAAAAAGATCAATCCACTGGTTGTTACCATCACTCTAAATTTCCGCATGCTCTCCTTACATAATCTCACCATATTTTTTTCGTATGCATGTGAGATATTGTACACAGTCATGCTAAACATGTAGAGAAAAATAGAAGAGTTTTACGCGGCAATACAATGTCATGCAGACATCGCTCCATGGTGGGTTCAATGGCAAACCCTCCCCACCCCTCTTCAGATTGTAATCCAGAGGAAGATATCTGTTCTGAGGCGGATTCGGACGCCGCTGACCACTCCTATTTACCCCCAAGGTGTTTGCTCTACCTTGGCATGATGATGTTAGTCATATCATGCATATGTTGCCTTGCAGTGCCTAATTTTAACATCATATATGTCATCTGCTTAGTTTAGACATGTTCTGTAATGCCACCTGTTTAGTTTCTATATCATCTATGGGAATTATGCAGTCTCATGTCTTTTAGCCAGCCATAATATATGTGAAATGTGCAATGCCATCCTGTTTAACCAGGCATCATATATTTGAATGATATCTTGCCCATCCTTTTCTTCATTACATTTCCATTTGTCGACAATGTTTGTACATTAAACTACTCTTCCTGTGAATCAGCCATTTGGGTGGGAGATGGAAAAAATCTGGAGCGAAAACAAGGCCTTCAGAGCAGACAGTGCTACCTGTCGAAGCAGATCTCTTGTTGGGTCCCGATAGCTCCTCAGAGATGGATTCAGAGACAGATGACCAGTCCTATTCCCCCACTGAGGTCTACGCTCTAACTTGGCATGGTTATACTGCTCATATCATGCATACGGTGTCTTGCATTGCATAGTTTAGACATCATATACACAATATTCAACACCATGTTCTTAGTTCAGACATCATATCGAATGCCCTCTATTTAGCGTATAAATCACATATGTGAATTAAATGATGCGATCCTGATTACTTAGATAACATGTAGGTGAATTATGTCATGCGATCCTGTTTAGTTATTCATCATAACTTTGAATTATGTTATGTTATGCTATCTGGTTTAGATAGACATCATATATGTGAAATTATGTCATGCTATCCATTTTTGTCAAACAATATACATGTCAACTATTTCATTCCCTCTTTTTTCCACACTATCTATTGCATCTGTCTCTCATACAATGTCTGTACATTCAACTATGTTTCCTGTTTATCAGCCATTTGAATTGGAGCGGGTGATGCCAGTATCTAGCGGACTAAAAACACGGTCTTCAAATAAAATAGTGCTACCTCTTGGTGGAGATAGCACCCCGGTTGTACATGCACAAGAACCAGCCCTACCACACATAACCCAAACTCTCGCAGATTGTAGCCCTACTACGATGGACACAGAACCAGCTTCACCCAATCTATCCCCAACCCAGCCGATAGTAACCCAGTTCCTGTTGACACATCACCATCTCCACCACAGAGCTCCCAAACAAGAGCAGTTAGTAAGGCAGCTCCAGTGCCCGTAGGGCCAGTACTATCACGGTGAACCCCAACTCCACCAGTTAGTACGCCTATTCCTGTGGAGGAAGCACAATCAGCTAGTCGTAGTTTAGCATCTATCGCATTTGATGTTGTTAAATCGTATGTGCGTATCTTCCCATCTTGGAAATATTATACTGAAGATAAAGGAAAATGCCAGTTGCAGGTGTTTGTCCAGGAGTTATGTGTAAGTAATGTTATTCTTGGCAATTACTTTGCTTCGTCCCATACATCCTACCTCCATGATGGTTATAATACAGCAAATTTTCCCATTTTTCTCTATAGAGAAGGACCGATTTGGAAACTCAGGATGAGGTAACCTGCGCTAATACCTCTGCTATCTTCAAGAATGCTTGGTGGCAGTATCGGAATTACCTGAAGAAAACATACTTCACCGGCAAAGAAACTCATCAAATTCCCTTACGTTCTCCTGAGACACATTTACTGGACGATGACTGGGAACGCCTTGTTCTGTACTGGTCCCGAACCAAGAATGTGGTAAGGTCTATGAGCTCATTTTCTATTTTTAAGTGTTATATTCTTGTGTCTTACTGTACTCTATTCATGTAGAACAAGTGCCTAAACCTGAAGAACAACTGTTCTAATTTAAGATTCCATTGCTATCATAGGACATAGATATATGTTTGTTTGATGCTTTTATTATGTACTAGTACTTGGCAATAGAAGACTTGGTAGTTTAATCCTGTCCACCTTACTAATAAACTGGTTCACCGAAATGAGTTTCATATACTAGTACATGCTAAACTTGTTATGTGTCTGCTTGTTTCTTCTTTTAGAATGCTGATATAATGTTGGGGAAGAGTGCCTTATTAAGCAACGGTAAAGGAAGTAATGTAGATAAGGTTCAGGATAGCGACACACCCTGTCTGGGTTTAGTGTTGGAGTTACTGGCCACTACCGCTTGCACAAGCTATTCAAACTCACTGTCTGAATCAGTTCGGTTTGTTGAGTCTCAACTACAAGCTGAAAGACATCGATCAGCTGTGCTGCAACAAGAAGCAGAAGGACTGTGGAAGTCCCTGGAGCATTCAGATGCATAATTTCTGGTGCAACAGCAAGCGTTGGAGGATTTTAGCGCCAAACAGGACAAAGCTAATCAGCTTGCTAAGCTTATTGCCAGCATGGTTGATACCCAGGATAACGTTTCTTGAGCTCTTCTGAAGTTGTATCAGTTATGCTCTTGTTTTGCTGCCGCGTTTATTTGCACTGGTGGCCAATTTTGATGGCCAGTGTATATGATATGCTGCTTTGTTCCCTATATTTGCACTGGTGGCGAACTTTGATGCCCATTGGATGTAATATGTGTAATAGCCGTGATAGCCTAGCGTTAATTGCTTGCTTATTTATTTCCTTGTTGTCTTGTTTATTTGTTTGCTTGTAGTCATTGCAGTTCTTTTTCCGCGGTTAACTAGTGGCTGCAATAACCTATTTTTTAAAACTAGGCCACAATAACCATGGGCTAATATTTATTGTAGTGACACTTGGCCTCCTACGGGCCATAGAAACAGTGGGCCTTCTACGGGCCGTAGAAACAGTAGGCCTTCTACGGGCCGTAGAAACAACGGGCCTTCTATGAGCCGTATCGTCAATGGGCCTTATACGGGCCGTATTATCGATTGGCCAAACATGGGCCAATAACAGGCCACATTATGGCCGTAAAAAGGCTAGAGTTGGAATCGTCCGTTCATGGGCCGACCGTAACAGGCCATCGTTAATAGGCCGTATTTGATGACGCGATGAAAACGGCCCAACGTATTAACAGACCACAAACGGGTCGACTGTAACCACGGGCTGAATTTGGCCCACAAGCAGAAAATGATAGTAACGGGCAGTAAGTAAACGAATGCTTGAAATGAGCCCAAGAATAAATGGGCTCTGAGAAGGCCGAAAGATAACATGGGCTGGAAACGGCCCAACGGAATAACGGGCCGTTAATGGGTATAAAGTGATACACTGTTCATTACGGGCCAGTTTCACCACGGGCCATAAATGGGTGTAAAGTGATACACTATTCATTACGGGCCAGTTTCACCACGGGCCGCTAAGAGGCCAAGAGTTACATAGGGCCTCATATGGCCCGAAAGACGTCATGGGCCATACATGGGCCAGAAGTGAAAATGGGCTGGATTCATATTGGATGGCCCAGATGACGCTACTAGGCCTAATTCGGATAGGGCGTAACGGGCCTTGGGTTAGCGGGCTGTAAATGGGCTATATGCGAACAGGCCGTTAACAGGCTTTCCATGGGCCAGCCCGCCACCTTTTGACCAAGTCAAACGGGCTGGCCTTTTCACAGGAATGGGCCTCTTTTGGGCCGTGCCACGCGTCGACGTATCATAGGCGCCTTCCGTCCAATGAGTGGTTGACATCTGTCCCAACGATGAGCCGACACGTGTTTCCTCTAGCCAATGATGATTTTACATGTGGAAAATCCCCATTGGTCGGGGTTGTTAACGGGTTATCGGATCCAAAATCCGACCCGATAGCTTAACGGCGTTCCGTTACGGTGGATGCCATGTGTCGGTCACCCTTGACAAAGCACTTCTGTGACGCGCGATTTATCGTCATGGAAGCGGACACTTCCGTGATGATAATTTTGGTAATGTCATGGAACACTTCTACGACGGCAAAGAAGTGTATTTTTTTTGTAGTACGACCCGGAGTATGTCCCAAATTTTAGATTGGGGCAAAGTTTGTACCAAATTTCAAATAAGCGTGTCCCAAACCGAAACATTGTTACCACTTAGTCCCCTCCCTATGTTTCCCCATTCATACTCCGTGGGCACCAAAATGCCCTCTCGAGCAGCCGCGAAACCCCAGCCTCCTCCGTCCTCTACCCCATGACGCCCAATCCACCGCCACCCTCGTCCATCACGCCGGAGCCGGTACCCCAACGTCGTCGTCCCACGCAACCGCAATGCCTTCAAGGACTTCGCAGCCGAAGCCAAGGCTGAGACACCTCTACGATGCCAACTCCGACGTGCACCATGCCGGAACCACTTCGATGATGCCATCCTATGCCTTACCACTGCCGCACCAGAGTTGTTCCCACTACACTGCGCACCACACTCAACAACTTGGCCATGGGTTCGTCCAAGGCTCCACCGTCCTCCACAACATCTTGTTCCAGCGAACCACAAGAAAATCTTTGGAAAAACAGAAGGAGGGCACAACACTGCTAGCAGAAAGAGGTACTCCTCTTCCCTTACTCGTGCAAATCTTACGTCTCTGCTCACACCGTATTCATCCCATGAAAGAAACTAGTTGAGCGCTTCTTACTGCACATTCTTCGTGATACTAAATGCAAAAAGTTTCCCCCATTTACTTTTTCACCTTAGCTAGAGGTCAGTCACCCACCTGGATTCCAATTCAGAGTCATATGATTCGCAATTAAAAGAAGAAGCACCTGCCTAGGCATGCAGAGCACCTAGCCTGTTCATCAGGAAAACGGCGCATCGTTGTCTATCATAGGGGTGTGGGGCGCAAGAGTTTCTTTCGCCCGATCTGGAGGTTGGAGGGGCTTAAAGGGATGGCTGGGGGGCGGTAACTAGCGCGGTGGTGTGTTGAGGTCGAGGGGAGGGTGGAGGCAGGGGACATGGCCGGTGGTCATTGGTGTTTCGAGGAAGATCGTCAGCACTGACTGGCTGGAGGTAGATAAATGTGATCTGCCCATTCTTTGTACATCGGATGGTTCAGAAAAAATGGACTGACCTATTTGGTTTTAGTCGACTGTTATTTTCATAGGACCACAACTTGTGGTGTGCTGGAGGTGTATTTGAAATTCCCAGCCATCCCTGTGCTGATATCTCAAATTCCCAACTTATTTTCATAGTCGACTGTTATTGTTTTTTATGCATGGGTATTTCAGACTCTGACGCACCATTGATAAATTCACAAAAGAAAAGACAAAAGCCGCTCCAGTCTAATTCGAGGATAAGCACTACGCGTTTCAGTGCTCTAAAGGGTGTAGTGTCAGCAGATGGAGATAGTAAACGTAGCTCTGTAGTTGATGATCTCAATTGGCACACACAACAATCCTAGGTGCTTACTTTAACTTCCCGTTGTCAAATATGGTTGCATGTTGCATATGGTGTCCAGCTTGTAATGCTTCCAATTTGGTTAAATTGCATCTGCTTACTTTACAAATTATACCTTTGATAATGACATGCCTTCCTGTTTTGGATACATACACTACTAGGGAAAACCCTAGTAGCGCTTATTTTATAACTAGTAGTAGCGCTTGTACAAGCGTTACCACTAAGGTGCTACAGCTAACTGGTAGCAGTAGCGCTGGAAAGCAAGCGCTACTGCTATACCTAGTTAGCAGTAGCACTTTTTTTTTGGGAAAGCGCTACTGATAATAGTAAGTAGTAGTAGCGTTTCTTTTGAAAAGCGCTGCTGCTAACTTTTCCTGTATTTTCGAAAATGCTGCTTATTTTCGTAGTAGGTTTTATATACAATACTTCCATCATATGATTTTATGACCATGATTAGTTAATATAAATAACAATGGGTGAAATGAACATGGATTAGATTCAAGTGGAGGCTGGATTAGTAGTACTTTTGATGTGCACCACATGTTTCCTCCACTTGAATCTAATCCATGTTCATTTCACCTGATATATATATAATAACTCATCATGCTCATATAAAAACTTAGCATCATGTATCATCGATCATAATAATAAATAACCCATCATCGGTATCATAATAACAAGTCCTACTCATCATCATCATACAACTTCTACTTGTTATCATAATAACAAGTCATACTCATCATCATAGTCATCTAACCAACCCTACTTAATTGTTCTTAGCACATGATCGTGAGTATTAGGTAGGACCTAAATAGCCTCGCTAAGGTAGAATAGCATAAAACAAGATAGGCCCTGACTCTCCATTATGGAGAATGGAGATTATCCTGTCTCCAATTCTTGCCCTTCGCACAATGTTGCTTCCAAGTAGCTCCCTAAGATTCACCATACATTTTTCCAATCTTTGATTGTCATGTCTTCATCGGTTTTAGAAATGCGGTATGAACAACAATGATGCGTAGGATGACCTAGTCGTAATTTCATAACATCAAGGCGACCATTCAGAAACATTAGATGAGGCACACAATCCTTCGGGATTTTCTGTTGAAAAACATAGTAATAACTTCGTAGTTAGCAATGTAGTTGAGGTTTAGAAGAATTTATGCAAAAGATGCATGGATGTCGTAATAGTAAAAAAATCTTACCATGACATCTCCATGGATGTTACTGTAGTTCAACACGTGCGCTAGTGGCACGTATTGACCATAATGTGGAGGAGTTTGATAATAGATATTGTAATTCGCAAGATCAGCAATAAATGAGACCAGATGATTTTTCTCCTGATAAGTTAATTCTGAGCCATTGGTGTAGTATGTTCCGTCTACCATCTTCCGCACATTCTTTGAAGAATGAAAATGAGCTATCAATGGAAATAAGCTGTCAACTATTTTGAAATAAATAATATAATTACTTAATAACTATGTTTGAGAAACCCACATAGCGGTAGAATTGGAAGCGTATCAACAAGGACCAAAATGTCCATATTGTCTTGGGCGATGTCAGGATCACCAAGATCCATGGTGACAATCATGCCCTCATGAAAATCATACATCTTACAAAGTGCTTCCCAATTCGGGCAACCAAAATGGGTTACGCTCTCAGAATTGTATAGATTTACATCTAAATCCATACCATGATGGGTCCTTAGGTGAATTACCAGTGTTTCCATACTTTCATGATCTTCAAAATCCATCCTCTCCAAGACATAGTGTCTTGCATGGCATGGGATAAGCTAGTCGAATTGTAAAAATTGAAAATTACACGTTGAAGAAGCAGCAGTCGTGCTTAATTACAAAAAAACACTTGTCGTCCTTGTGTACCATTTCAACATCAAAGGTCTCCTGGAGCTTAATGCTGAAGTGCCGACCTTCTACCAGGTGGGGCCTGTGGCACAGACCCCGATCGTCGCCGCACCAGTCACACTCTGTCGGGAGACTTTCGTCGTCTGACAATGACATCGACGACATTTCGTATGTTCATAATTCAAAGATTAAACTTGTACAATTAAATATATGTACTACAAAAACTAAATTAGATCATTATTATTCATCACGAGTTGACTATCGAAATGTCGAGTCTTTTCTTGAAAAATCTCAACTCACGTGGTGTATGCATTCTACCGTTGGTGATGGTCGCTCCTCCTTTCGTCCCCGAGTGCATTACACCAAAATGTCTAGCACACTAGAACGAAGGAGAAACGATCCCCATGACAACATTCGGGATTTTCGTCCTCTCATATATGGTGGAGACTCTCCCTCACTGATTCCTCTCTGACATTTGCGACCATCGGTGATGGTCGTTACTCCTCCTTCCCCTAGTGCATAACAAAGGTCTAGCACAAGGAGAAGAAGGAGAAATGACCCCCACGACAACAGTCGGGATTCTTCGTCCTCTCTGATATATGGTGGACACACTCCCTCACCGATTTTTCGACCGTTGGTGATGGTCATAATTCCTCCTTCCCCTAGTGCATAATAAAGGTCTAGCATAAGGAGAAGAAGGAAAAACAACCCCCACAACAACAGTCGGGATTCTTCTTCTTTCATATATGGTGTAGACTTTCTCCCTCACTCATTTGATGACTGTCATGTATGGAGCCTCGACAGACTTAAAGTAAACCCGAAATGTCGTTTAATTATCTTTCTAGAAAATACAGGACACTCGATATTTCCTACATATTCTAGCACAACTCATGCCAAAATTCATGGAAAAATCCGTCATGACCTTTGCTAAAAAAGGACATATCGAGTGCCTAAAATTTTCCGGAACGGAAATTAATCAACACTTCGGCAAAACATAGGCCACACGGAGATGTTACATGCAAACATGGTCGCCACTTGGGCAAGCACATATCCTATTTGAGCAACACAAGATGTACATGGCCGGCTGATCTCACCTCGAGGCCGGAGGGGGTCGGTGACAGGGACGACGACGGGGATGATGGTGGGGCTCCTTGATTTCTGCAAAAGCAAAATATAAACAAAAACATTATTATCCTCATCTTAGGATTTAGTGAAACCCGATAAGATATCAACTAATCAAATGCATACGCCTTGCATAGTGCTCTCGAATTTGAGCATTCAATAAGAAAAACTAAATCATCTCTTGCGTCCATACATCATCGAATATTATCACTAATACATCTCGAATAGTATCATACATATAACATCACTAATACAGCTAAAACCCTAGCGAACGATGGGTATCGGCGTGGGCGGTGGACACCCAAAGAGAAGGAACCATCGCAGGATCATAGCTCCAGTGAGATCCCTGAAGAACCTGCCAGGTATGGTCGAACCTGCCCTCCAACACAACCATGTAGCGACGGACGTGCTCGTCCTCCTCGCTGACACGGTGACGTACCACCTCCGCGGGATACTCAAGCCTCCGCACCGCCACTGGCCCACGCGATCGCCACCAGAGAAGGTTCGACTCAACGACGCGCTGGATCCTCACCAAGCTGCGCCCGCGGAAGGTAGCACCTCCTAGTACCCGCCCGACGGAGCCCAGTCCCGGACATGGCCCATCTGATCAAGCAGACCTCATCCGCCGAGTCGATGGCGAGGATGTGGGATAGGCATTGATGACGTCGATGTGAGAATAATTGCTTTAACTAAAAAAATAACAACAAATGTGACATGTTCAAAATAGACATGTCCACTTCAAAACGAATCAACCTAGAATTCTGTTAAATACACCTAAAAAACCTAAATTCTATTAACTATATCTAATTAAAACCTACATTTTGAACATGGTTCGATCATAACTAGGGTTCATACTACATTATTCTAAGATTAAACACCTAAATACCTAAATTATATTAAACACCTAAAATACCTAAATTACATTTTGAACATGAACAAAGTTCAAGGAGCTCCCCCACTTCAACAATGCTTGTCTCTCTCACTTTCACTTTCCTTTTTGAAATGTTTTGTGTTCCCCTCTTTATTTTTTTGTTTTCAAACTATATAAAAGCACTCAACATAAATAAGTGACTCTCTAAAACTTCCCAGTTGTCTCCCTGGCAGCGCTTTCTTTAAAGCCATTAAGCTAGGCATAAGGTGCTCAACTAATGAATCCACCCGGATCCCAAGGTATATCAAAGCCAATTTTAATTAACAATGATTTGTGATTTAGCAGTGAGCACAAAGTAACATACATCACGCAACAACGAAGTCTAACTCTCTTCCTATGCATCGGCATGTCATAAAAGAACAATTCATGCACACATAGTAAAGGCCAATGCATAGTATAAACAGTTTCTTGCAATTTTATCATATTGGAAACATAGAGAGGCGGAGATGTAGTTCCTCTCTCATAATAATTCCAAGTAGGAGCAGCAAGCACATGCATATTATATATATCAAAATCATCATGTGTGGTAGTAAAACACAACCCATCAATTTTATCCTTAATAACAGCAAACTTCTCCGATATAGTGTAGTCGGGAGAATTCAAAAAGATAATAGGACTATCATGCGTGAGTGCAATAGCAACAATTTCATGTTTAACATAAGGAAATATAGCAAATTCATCTCCATAAGCATAATTCATATTGACATCTTGGCCACAAGCATAGCAAGCATCAACAAAAAGGGATATTTCAAAAGAATCAACATGATCATCACAATCATCATAGCAATCATCCTTCGGTAAGCATGAAGGGAAATTAAACAATGTATGAGTTGAAGAGTTACTCTCATTAGAAGGTGGGCACGGGTAGCTAATCCGCTCTTCCTCCTTTTGTTCTTCGCTCTCCTCATCATCTTTTTCATCCAATGAGCTCACAGTTTCATCAATCTCTTCTTCCATAGACTCCTGCAAAAATTACTCCCTTCTTGGACAGCGGAGACTCTCTCAATAAAATCATCAATATCACAATTGACTTCATTATTTTCATAGCAATATTTAAGGATAGCTAAATTTTCAGGTCTATAAACTGAATCATAAAAATCTTCAAACTCTTTAAACAAAGATTCAATTTCATAAGCACCCATAAAAGCAACGAAATCTTCTATTTGTTCCACATCATAATAATCATATATACCATTAGCATAAGAAGCTAAGGTTTCATTATCATTAAATTTGCATGAAAAGGGATGGTGTGGAACCTTCATCCTAGAACAACAAGTATAATCATATCTCATGCATAGTTGCCGAGCATACCAATAAAACATATAAATTTGATCCCATGATAGTTTCTCTTTTTGAGTCAAGCGGTAATCCCTAAATTATTCCCATTGATCCAACGTTACTCCCATTATAAAGTTGAATGGGGTTTCATTAGGATTATCAAAGCAGTACATAATATCTTTCACATAATGAGCATCGAGGGTTTTAGGAGGTTCCCCATCTCCATGAGTAGCAAGTAAACCTAATTTTTTTGCTATTGTGTGTTCCATATCCATAACTAAAGATAGAGAACAACTTAGAACAACAAATAAAAATTACTTAGTGATAAATAAAACAAGCACACACGAGAATATTCACCCCACGCTATTGCTCCCCGGCAACGGCGCCAGAAAAAGGTCTTGATAACCCACAAGTATAGGGAATCAATTGTAGACTCTTTCGATAAGTAGAGTGTTGAACCCAACGAGGAGCTAAAGGTAGAAAAAATATTCCCTCAAGTTCTATCGACCATTGATACAACTCTATGCACGCTTAACGTTCGCTTTACCTAGAACAAGTATGAAACTAGAAGTACATTGTAGGTGTTTTTGGATAGGTTTGCAAGATAATAAAGATCGCGTAAATGAAAAGTAGGGGTAGTTTAGATGAAGACACAACTAAGTTAGTTTTAGTAAAGAGCTTGTTGTCACACAAGAAAGTTATTTGTCCCTAGGCAATCGATAACAAGACCGGTAATCATTATTGCAATTTTATTTGAGAGAGAGGCATAAGCTAACATACTTTCTCTTCTTGGATCATATGCACTTATGATTGGAACTCCAGCAAGCATCTGCAACTAATAAAGATCATTAAGGTAAAACCCAACCATAGCATTATAAGGCATCAAGTCCTCTTTACTCCCATACGCAAACAACCTATTTACTCGGGTCTGTGCTTCTGACACTCACGCCACCCACCATAATCAAACGATGAACATATTGCAAACCCTACAGCGGGGATCCCTCACACTTGCGCAACACGGAGAGCACCAATAATAAAACATGCAACTCAAACTAATGACGATCATCAATTAACCCATAGGACAAAACGGATCTACTCAAACATCATAGTATAGCCATACATCATTGGGAAATAATATATAGCGTTGAGCATCATGTTTAAGTAGAGATTACAGCGGGTAAAAGAGGGGTTACACCACTGCATAGAGGGGCGAAGAGTTGGTGATGATGGCGGTGAAGTTGTTGGTGTAGATTGCGGTGATGATGATGGCTCCGGCGGCGTTCCGACGCCACCGGAAGAGAGGGGGAGAGAGCCCCCTTCTTCTTCTTCTTCTTCTTCTTCTTCCTTGACCTTCTCCCTAGATGGGAGAAGGGTTTCCCCTCTGGTCCATGGCCTCCATGGCATGGGGCTCCGAGATTGGATTTGTCTCTCTGTCTTTCTGTTTCTGCATTTTAGATTCCGCCCTTTCACCGTTTCTTAAATTCCCGAAGATCCGTAACTCCGATTGGGCTGAATTTTGGATACGATTTTTATCCGGATATTAGCTTTCTTGCGGGGTACAAACCGCCTTACGGGGTGGCCACGAGGGCCCAGGGCGCGCCTGACCCCCTGGGGCGCACCCCTACCTTGTGGCCCACTTGGGCATCGTCTCGCGTTGATTCTTCTTCCCCAAAATCACATATATTCCAAAAAACCTCGTCAGTTTTTATCCTGTTTGGACTCCGTTTGATATGGATTTTCTACGAAACAAAAAAATGCAACAAACAGGAACTAGCACTGGGCACTGGATCAATATGTTATCCCGAAAATAGTATATAAATTTGTTGAAAGTACATGAAAGTGGTATAATATTGGCATGGAACAATAAAAAATTATAGATACAACGGAAAAGTATCACAATGCTAGGAAACAAGGCCTAGGGTTCATACTTTCACTAGTGCAAGTTCTCTCAACAATAATAACATAATTGGATCATATAACTATCCCTCAACATGCAATAAAGAGTCACTCCAAAGTCACTAATAGCTGAGAACAAATGAAGAGATTATTGTAGGGTACGAAACCACCTCAAAGTTATTCTTTCTGATCGACCTATTCAAGAGTCTGTAGTAAAATAACACGAAGCTATTCTTTTCTGTTCAATCTATCATAGAGTTTGTACTAGAATAACACCTTAAGGCACAAACCAACCAAAACCCTAATGTCACCTAGATACTCCAATGTCACCTCAAGTATCCGCGGGTATGATTATACGATATGCATCACATAATCTCAGATTCATCTATTCAACCAACACAAAGAACTTCAAAGAGTGCCCCATAGTTTCTACCCAAGAGTCAAGACGAAAACGTGTGCCAACCCCTATGCATAAGCCCACAAGGTCACGGAACTCGCAAGTTGATCACCAAAACATACATCAAATAGATCACGTGATATCCCATAGTCACCATAGATAAGCACATGCAAGACATACATCAAGTGTTCTCAACTTGATAACTTCAAAGGGAAAACTCAATCCATTACAAGAGAGTAGAGGGTGAGAAACATCATAAGATCCAACTATAATAGCAAAGCTCGCGATACATCAAGATCGAGCCAAATCAAGAACATGATAGAGAGAGATCAAACACATAGTTACTGGTACATACCCTCAGCCCCGAGGGTGAACTACTCCCTCATCGTCATGGGGAGCATCGGGATGATGAAGATGGCCACCAGAGAGGGATTCCCCCCTCCGGCAGGGTGCCCGAACGGGTCTAGATTGGTTTTCAGTGGCTATAGAGGCTTGCGGCGGTGGAACTCCTGATCTAGGTTTTTTTCTGTAGGTTTCTGTATTTATTGGAATATTTAGCGTCGGTCTCATGTCAGGGGGTCTCCGAGTCGTCCACGAGGGTGGAGGGTGAGTGAGTCCTGGACTAAGGGGTCCTCGGGCGTCCAACCTACTAGGCATGGCCCGGACTGATGGGTTGCGAAGATACAAAGACCGAAGACTCTACCCGTGTCCGGATGGGACTCTCCCTGGCATGGAAGGCAAGCTTGGCGACCAAATATGAAGATTCCTTCCTTTGTAACCGACCTTATGTAACCCTAGATCCCTCCTGTGTCTATATAAACCGGAGGGCTAGGTCCGTATAGATCGCATAATCATAGTCAGACATGCTAGACTTTTAGGGTTTAGCCATTACAATCTTGGGGTAGATCAACTATTGTAGTACTCATATTCATCAAGATCAATCAAGTAGGAAGTAGGGTATTACCTCCATAGAGAGGGCCTGAACTTGGGTGAACATTGTGTCCCCCGTCTCCTGTTACCATCGACCTTCGATGCACAGTTCGAGAACCCCTACCCGAGATCCGCGGGTTTTGACACCGACATTGGTGCTTTCATTGAGAGTTCCGCTGTGACGTCGAAAGATAGGATCGATGGCTCGCCTTGTTCTCAAGGACAACGTCACCTACGGAGGAGCACTGGCCCCAGGAAAAACCCTCTGGCTGGGCGGCTTCATCATGACCGCCCGTTTGGCCGTTAAGCCAATGATGACTTCTCGGGTCATCGAAAATCCCCTCCATGTTGACTCCAAATACTCCAAGCAGATGGATCCAGCGGAGCTATCATCTTTAAACGAACTTCTGTATCGCATCGCCGCCCTGGGGGTCGCCACAGACTATGATCGGATTGGGCTTAAACCCGGCCAGAGAGATATTAAAACTCCGCCGATCACCCATCAAATAGCGATAGTAGAGGAGCAAGACGAAAACTCTTCCTATATATTGAGGAAGAACTACGTTCGGATCTCTGAGCTTGAAGACCCGGACACCTACCTGCAGAAAGACATGCCTTGTCCTCCGAACATAGAATCAGACGACAAGCTCAAAAAACTAGTTGACATCCCGGAGCCCGAACTACTATGTTCAGAAGTTCTTCAAAATCCAGATCCTAAATTGGGTCAGGGTTCGGATTTCAAACCACCCACCCACCCGGATATAAGCACTCTCATGGGCATAAGACAGCAGTCTCAGGAAACGGTCCACCACTTCTGGGCCAGATTCCTCCTTGTCAAAGATAAGATTGAAGATTGCCACGACGAAGACGCGATCTCAGTGTTCCTCAACAATTGCACGGATGAAGGAATCCTCAACGCCATCAACCGTCATTGCATATCACGCTTCATAGAATTGGCAACCATAGTATACAAGTATTGTGCAATGGAAAGCGCCTGGAAACTCAGGCAGCTTGCTGGGAACCGCCGGTTTCCACCCACACTAGTAGAAAACAGGGCTTTGGTCCAGGCCGGGTCAGCCCATTAGTCCCTGTTCAGTCCAAAACCGGGACCAATGTGGGCATTGGTCCCGGTTCGTGAGCCTAGGGGGCCTGCCGGGCCACGTGGGCCACTGGTCCTGGTTCATCTGGACCTTTTGGTCCCGGTTGGTGGGATGAACCGGGACCAATGGGCCTCGCTCCTGGCCCACCACCATTGGTCCCGGTTGGTGGACTGAACCGGGACCAAAGGATCCCCTTTAGTCCCGGCTCATGTCACCAACCGGGACCAATGAGGTGCGTATATATACCCCTCGCTCGCGAGCAGAGCACCCCAGTGCTCTGTTTTTCTCTGGCCGAGGGGGAGAGGGCTTTGTGGTGCTCTAGCTCACCTCCTATGCACATGAGGTGTTCGATGGAATGCCCGAGCCACACTACTTATGCTTTCTCCTCTCGAAGCTCGACCTCCAAGCTCCATTTTCCTCGAGATTTGTCTAGATTTAGTGGTCCGTCACGCCCCGTCCCCGTCTTCACCGCCGTCGATCACCCGCGCCGATCTCATCACCGACACCACCGTGGTGAGCCTCCTGTTCTTATCTTCTTTCCAAAAGGAAAAATATTCTTACTTGTATGTTTAGATAGATACTTGTATCATTTTCTTACATTTATTATTGCATCTTATATAGTGCGATGGTTTTGGTATCCGCCCCCGTCGGCCCTCGTCCTGTCTATGATTCGGATGTGTTATGTATATTATCTTTATAACTATTGGTTCATTTATTGTTTATGAAAATTATGCCGACCAACATGACATAGATTTTATTTATCTAGGATGTATGTGAATCGAAAATGCCAACCGACCCTATTGTCGAGAGGTTAAATTTAGTTGAAGAAGAAAACAATTTGTTGAAGGAAAAAATAAAAAAATTGAGGAGGAGGAGATGATATTGGAGTTGCATGTTGCGGATGTCGTCGATGATCACAAGATCAAGATGGATGCAATGCGGTTGAAGATTAGAAAGATTAGAAAATATGCCATTCATACCGAGGCTTGGTATCATTATGCCGTTGGATCAATTGTTACCTTGGTTGCGATTATGATCGTATTTGTTTTCGCATTGAAATGTTTTACATAGTTTCAATTTATGGTTTAATTAATTAGATGCTCTGGAGAGCTATATGTTGTTAGATGAGAACTATGTATGCACTTTGGTTTTAATGTGATGATGAACTTCTATTAATTTGGACACTTAATTATATATAATGCACACAGATGAACCGGCAATGGATGTACGGTGACAGACACACCCGTGAGTACATTAAGGGCGTGCATGAGTTTCTCGATGCGGCTGAGGCAAACAAGCAGAATGGTTTTATGTGTTGTCCATGCACTGAATGTGGGAATACGAGGTTTTACTCTAACCGGAAAATCCTTCACTCCCACCTGCTTTACAAGGGTTTCATGCCACACTATAATGTTTGGACGAGGCACGGAGAAATAGGGGTTATGATGGAAGACGGCGAAGAAGAAGACTATGATGACAACTATGTGCCCCCTGAATACGGTGATGCTGCAATGGGGGGAGCTGGTGAAGATCAAGAGGAACCAGACGATGTGCCCAATGATGCTCTAATGGGTGAAGCTACTGAAGATCAAGAGGAACCAGACGATGTGCCCGATGATGATGATCTCCGCCGGGTCATTGTCGATGCAAGGACGCAATGCATTAGTCAAAAGGAGAAGCTGAAGTTCGATCGCATGTTAGAGGATCACAAAAAAGGGTTATACCCCAATTGCGAAGATGGCAACACAAAGCTCGGTACCATACTGGAGTTGCTGAAGTGGAAGGCAGAGAATGCTGTGGCTGACAAAGGATTTGAGAAGCTACTGAAAATATTGAAGAAGAAGCTTCCAAAGTATAATGAATTGCCCGACAGTACATACGCAGCAAAGAAGGTCGTATGCCCTCTAGGATTGGAGGTGGAGAAGATACATGCATGCCCTAATGACTGCATCCTCTACCGCAGTGCATACAAGGATCTGAACGCATGCCCGGTATGCGGTGCATTGTGGTATAAGATCAGACGAGATGACCCTGGTGATGTTGACGGCGAGCCCCCTAGGAAGAGGGTTCCTGCGTAGGTGATGTGGTATGCTCCTATAATACCACGGTTGAAACGTCTGTTCAAAAACGAAGAGCATGCCAAGTTGATGCGATGGCACAGTGAGAACCGAAAGAAAGATGGGAAGTTGAGAGCACCCGCTGACGGGTCGCAGTGGAGAAAAATCGAGAGAAAGTACTGGGATGAGTTTGCAAAGGACCCAAGGAATGTATGGTTTACTTTAAGCGCAGATGGCATTAATCCTTTCGGGGAGCAGAGCAGCAATCACAACACCTGGCCCATGACTCTATGTATGTATAACCTTCCTCCTTGGATGTGCATGAAGCGGAAGTTCATTATGATGCCAGTTCTCATCCAAGGCCCTAAGCAACCCGGCAACGAAATTGATGTGTACCTAAGGCCATTAGTTGAAGAACTTTTACAGCTGTGGAATGAAAACGGTGTATGTACGTGGGATGAGAACAGACAGGAGGAATTTAACCTTAAGGCGTGCTGTTCGTGACCATCAATGATTGGCCCGCTCTCAGTAACCTTTCAGGCCAGGCAAACAAAGGATACCACGCATGCACGCACTGTTTAGATGACACTGAAAGTATATACCTAGACAAATGCAGGAAGAATGTGTACCTGGGCCATCGTCGATTTATTCTGACCAACCATCAATGTCGAAAGAAAGGCAAGCATTTCAAAGGCGAGGCAGATCACCGGAAGAAGCCCGCCATGCGCACCGGTGATCACGTGCTTGCTATGGTCAATGATTTACACTACGTAATCTTTGGAAAGGGTCCCGGTGGACTAGCTGTTCCTAATGACGCTGAGGGACACGCACCCATGTGGAAGAAGAAATCTATATTTTGGGACCTACCCTACTGGAAAGACCTAGAGGTCCGCTCCTCAATCGACGTGATGCACGTGACGAAGAACCTTTCCGTGAACCAGCTAGGCTTCTTGGGCGTGTATGGGAAGACAAAAGATACACCTGAGGCACGGGAGGACCTTCAACGTTTGCACGAAAAAGACGGCATGCCTCCGAAGTAGTATAAAGGTCCTGCCAGCTACGCTCTTACGAAAGAAGAGAAAGAAATCTTCTTTGAATGCCTGCTCAGTATGAAGGTCACGACTGGCTTCTCGTCGAATAAAAAGGGAATAATAAATATGCCAGAGAAAAAGTTTCAGAACCTAAAGTCTCATGACTGCCACGTGATTATGACGCAACTGCTTCCGGTTGCATTGAGGGGGCTTCTACCGAAAACGTCCGATTAGCCATTGTGAAGCTATGTGCATTCCTCAATGCAATCTCTCAGAAGGTGATCGATCCAGAAATCGTACCAAGGCTAAGGAGTGATCTGGCGCAATGTCTTGTCAGTTTCGAGCTGGTGTTCCCACCATCCTTCTTCAATATCATGACGCACGTCCTAGTTCATCTAGTCGACGAGATTGTCATCCTGGGGCCCGTATTTCTACACAATATGTTCCCCTTTGAGAGGTTCATGGGAGTCCTAAAGAAATATGTCCGTAATCGCGCTAGGCCAGAAGGAAGGATCTCCATGGGCCATCAAACAGAGGATGTTATAGGGTTTTGTGTTGACTTCATTCCTGGCCTTAACAAGATAGGTCTCCCTAAATCGCGGTATGAGGGGAGACTGACTGGAAAAGGCACTCTTGGAAGAGACTCAATAATATGCAGGGACGGATATTCTTGGTCTCAAGCACACTACACAGTTCTACAGAACTCTACCTTGGTGACCCCGTATGTCGATGAACACAAGAACAGTCTGCGCTCCAAACACCCGGAGCAGTGCGACGACTGGATTACATGTGAACACATCAGGACTTTCAGCAGTTGGTTGGAAACATGTCTCAAAGGTGACAACACTGTTTGTGATGAGTTGTACTTGTTGTCCAGGGGACCATCTTTGACTGTATTGACTTACAAAGGATACGAGAGAAATGGGAATACATTTTACACTATCACCCAAGATCAAAAGAGCTCCAACCAAAACAGCGGTGTCCGCTTTGATGCAGTAACCGAGAGCGGAAAGGATACATATTATGGTTACATAGTGGACATATGGGAACTTGACTACGGACCTGATTTTAAAGTCCCTTTGTTTAAGTGCAAATGGGTCAATCTGTTAGGTGGCGGGGTACAGGTAGACCCACAGTACGGAATGACAACAGTGGATCTGAAAAATCTTGGGTACACTGACGAACGTTCGTCCTAGCCAATGATGTGGCACAGGTTATCTATGTGAAGGACATGTCTACCAAACCGAGAAAAAGAAAAGATAAGGAAGCGAATACATCATACGATGAGCCAAAGCGCCACATAGTTCTTTCAGGAAAAAGGGACATCCTGGGAGTGGACGGCAAGACAGACATGTCTGAAGATTATGAAAAGTTTCATGAAATTCCTCCCTTCAATGTCAAGGCTGACCCAAGCATCCTGATAAACAATGAAGATTATCCATGGTTACGGCGCAATAAGCAAATGACACAAGCGAAGAAAAAGTGAAGACTTTCTCCCGCAACTTTGTAACACACGAACATGCTACCATTTTCTGTTTTGTACATGCACATGCTATGTGGGTGAAATTATGATACCATCCCAACGTTCAACTTTTTCAGAGTTCATTTGAAATGCTTTCATGTCTTATGGTTCGGCCCTCGTAATACCATGACCATTAGTCCCTGGCCCATGCCAACTTTCAACTTTCTAAAATTAATGGCACTAACAGAAAGTTTATAATTTTGCTCCTCGCCCCTGGCCCATGACCATTAGTCCCCGTTTGTGCCACAAACCGGGACTAAAGGGTTGGTCCTCGTTGTGGGCCGAGTTTAGTCCCACCTCGCCAACCGAAGGGGGCTCACACCAGTTTATAAGCCCTTCCCTCTCTGCCTTTTTGAGCTCCTCTCAAAGTGAAAATAGATGCCCTAATAGAGAAAAGTTTAACCTAAATTCATAGTGAATTTCTCTCAAATTCATAGAAATTTACTAGGAATTTAGGTTGAATTTTCTCTATAAGCGCATCTATTCTCATTTTTTAGTAAGTTAATCACAAACTTGTGATTCAAACAATTTTCAAAGAATTCAAATTTTAACTATTCAAATTTGAAAACTAATGGCACTAACAGAAAGTTTATAATTTTTCTAAAACTAATGGCACTAACAGAAAGTTTATAATTTTGCTAAACTAAAAGCAAACAGAATTAAAAATTAAAGCAAAAAACAAAAGAAAATAATTAATGCAAAACACAAATCAAAAAAATAGGAAAAAACTATTTTTATAGTAAAGTTAATCACAAAATAAAATAAATAAAGCAACAAAGAAAACAAAAAAACTAAAAAAGTGTTTTCAAATTTGAAAACTAATGGCACTAACAGAAAGTTTATAATTTTTCTAAAACTAATGGCACTAACAGAAAGTTTATAATTTTGCTAACCTAAAAGCAAACACAATTAAAAATTAAAGCAAAAAACAAAAGAAAATAAATAATGCAAAAAACAAATCAAAAAAATAGGAAAAAACTATTTTATAGTAAAGTTAATCACAAAATAAAATAAATAAAGCAACAAAGAAAACAAAAAAACTAAAAAAGTGTTTTCAAATTTGAAAACTAATGGCACTAACAGAAAGTTTATAATTTTTCTAAAACTAATGGCACTAACAGAAAGTTTATAATTTTGCTAACCTAAAAGCAAACAGAATTAAAAATTAAAGCAAAAAACAAAATAAAATAAATAATGCAAAAAACAAATAAAAAACAGGAAAAAACTATTTTTATAGTAAAGTTAATCACAAAATAAAATAAATAAAGCAACAAAGAAAACAAAAAAACTAAAAAATTATTTTCAAAATTGAAAACTAATGGCATTAACAAAAAGTTTATTATTTTTCTAAAACTAAAAGAATAAAGGATTAAAAAATAAAGCAAAAAAAAAGAAAATAAATAAAGCAACAAAAAAACAAAAAAATGCCACCTACTAGGCCACCACGGCCAGAATACGACTAGAAACCCTACCATGGGCCAGGATTCAGGCCCGCAGCAGGCCCAGTAGGCCCACATGCATTGAAGTGACAGATTAGGCCCGAAAGCCTGCAGTTGAGAGGAGCTCGGGAGGGTGGGCGCAGCAGCGCTTATAAACCACTCCAGAGCCCTCTCAACTAGCGAGGTGGGACTAAACTTTTGGGCGCGGGGCAGCACAAGGCCATTGGTCCCGGTTGGTGGCACCAACCGGGACTAAAGGGGGCATTGGTCACGGTTCGTGGCACCAACCATGACCAATGGCCCCCTTTAGTCCCGGTTGGTGCCACCAACCGGGACCAAAGGCCGCTGCTTCCTGCCCTTTGGGCTGCTGAAAAGAGGCCTTTGGTCCCGGTTGCTGGCACCAACCGGGACTAAAGGGGGAATTAGTCCCGGTTTATGCCACCAACCGGGACTAAAGCTTGGACTATATAACAAACACTTGTGAAAATTTTCAGTTTGCATCGCCAGTTCCCCCCTCCCCCGCCGACGACGCCGTCAGGCTGCTCCACCTCGGCGTCTACGCCGCCGCCGCCGCCAACGTCGTCACCTCCACGAGCCCGCGTCGTCCTCATCGCCGGCATCCCCGAGCCCGCCGTCCTCGTCGTCCCCGTCGCTGCGTGCCTCCCCAAGCCCACCCCTCCTCGTCCCTGTCGCCGGCCGCGCGCTGTCCCCGTCACCGCGTGCCGCCCCGAGCCCGCCGTCCTCGTCACTGGACTCCTGCCATCGCCGCCCCCCTCGAAGTGAGCCCCCCCTTTCCCATGGTCCCGATCGAGTGCGGCGCTTGCTCTCTGCCCCTGCTCCATGGTCGCCGCCGGCCCCGACGCATTGAAGAGCAGAAGTAGAGCAGAAGGAGAGGAGAGGAGAAGGAGCGGAGTAGCAGCAAACTTTTCTGAAATTTCTGAATTTTTTTACAGATATGAACAATGCATATAGAGGGTGTTTGATCAAATGCTAGATGTCTTTGGGCATTTTTAGGATTTATGATATTTTTTGTGGTGAGGTACTGATGCAAGACAAAGGTGATGGCAAAATTTCAGAATTTTTTGATTGGTTTAGAATAGGTTTTCAGCACGGAATTTGAATCTGGTTCAAATTTCATTTGAATGAAATTTAAAAAATTTAAACTATGGATCAGAAGGTTTTTGGTGAAATGGAGTGTGGGTACTATCATGAAGTTGGAGTAATTTTTGTGGTTTTAAAAGAGTTAGGAAAATTTAGAATGTGCTAAATATGTCAAAAATGTCAAAAATTTATGTTAAAAAGAATGAGAGGAAAAAGGAAAATAAGAAGAGGAAGAAAGGAGAAGAAGAGGAGAGGAAGAAGAGGAGAAATAAATAAGAAGAAGAAAAAAAAGAAAAAGAAGAGGAAAAGAAGAAAGGAATAGAGGTGAAGAAGAGAAAATAGAAGAGAAAATAGAATATTCTATTTTCTCTTCTTCTCCACTATTCCTTTCTTCTTCTCCTCTTTTTTTTCTTCTTTTTTTCTTCGATCTTCTCCTCTAGCAATTCCTTTCTTCTTCTCCTCTTTCTTCTTCTTCTTCTTCTTCTTCTTCTTCTTCTTCTTAATTTTTATCGGGAACGAGGGTGTCGAGGATCGCCGAGGGGTCGAGGGTCGGGAACTAGGGTAGAGGGTCGAGGGTCGGGAACTAGGGTAGAGGGTTGAGGGTCGTTAAGGGTCAAGGTTCGAGGGTTTCAGGGTCGAGGGTTCGAGGGTTCTATAGGGTCGAGGGATCGAGGGTCGAGGGTTCCAGGGTCGTCTAGGGGTCGAGGGTTCCAGGGTCGTCGAGGATAGGAAATAAGAAAATAAGAAGAGGAAAGAAAGAAGAAGAGGAGAGGGAAAGAAGAGGAGAAATAAATAAGAAGAAGAAAAAAGAAGGAAACGAAGAGGAGAAGAAGAAAGGAATAGTGGAGAAGAAGAGAAAATAGAATATTCTATTTTCTCTTCTTCTCCACTATTCCTTTCTTCTTCTCCTCTTTCTTTTCTTCGATCTTCTCCTCTAGCTATTCCTTTCTTCGAGGGTTCTATAGGGTCGAGGGATCGAGGGTCGAGGGTTCCAGGGTCGTCTAGGGATCGAGGGTTCCAGGGTCGTCGAGGGTTCGAGGGGTCGAGGATCACTGAGGGGTCGAGAGAGGTTTCCTAGTGTCAAAGTATTGAAGAAATCCATGGCTTCATCATTAGCCGGAAGTAACCAGGGCATGGCGAAGTCCTCCAAAGTTATTTTGGAATGGTTTCCCAGATAGGATAATTTGCCTTTTTGTATGAATTTCAGCAAAGGCCTTCCAAATAACGATATTTGGAAGGTGTTGCTGAACTTTGTACCAAAAACCGAATTATCTTATCTGGGACTCCGTTCCAAAATAACTTTGGAGAGCTTCGTACCATCATGCACATGTTACTTTCGCCTAATGATGAAGACATGGTTTTGTTGAATCCTTTGACACTAGGCAACCTTCCGACCCCTCGGCGATCCTCTCAAACATGAGAGGAAGAAGAGGATAAAAAAAGAAGAGGAAGAAAAAAAGAGGAGAAGAAAGAATAGAGGAGTTCTTCTCCTCTATTCTTTCTTCTCCTCTTTTTTTCTTCTTCTTCTTCTTTTTTATCGGGAACGAGGGTCGTCGAGGGACATATAGATGTAGTGTCGTCGTTGTCGATATATACCCCCTCCCGATGCTTCTACACGTGGGGGGGGTTGAGGCCACTAATTAATATATATGATTCCTTACTATGATTAGGTAGCTAGTTCTACGTTTGGCACTAATATATCCATCTGTCATGTTTGAATAATAATTGCCATGTTGTAAATATTTGTAGAAACTATGGACACCGCCCGAGACGAAGCAAAAGAAGCGTTGTTGAGGGACATAATCGCAGAAGGAAGTGATGCTGTCTCGTTGTTTCTCAACGACACCGATGGTCTGGAAGGAGAGGGTGAAGAAGCTGGCTACGGTAACCTAATGCCGGTGCAAGAAGAAGAACATGAGGACGGCTCCGGTGACCCAATGCCGGTGCAAGAAGGAGACCGTGATGACGGCTTCGGTGACCGAACCGAGTCCAGCCAGGTATATATATTAGTTAAGCCTGTGCTAACTAGCTGATTGATGCATTCATTGTTTTGGTATGTACACATATTAATTAAGTCTTTGTTCTTTTTTCTAGCCCTCCAGATCGAGCATAACTTCGGTAAAGAGACGAGCCCCGAAGAAAAAGTTGAGCTCGGATGAAAAGTTTGAGATCATAGCAATCGCGCCTGACAGCCAACCGATTGAACCCCTCCGGACAAAGAGCGCATTTGTTGCTCAGTGCGGGGTTCTGGTTAGGGACAAGATCCCGATAAGCATCCAACAATGGTTTAAGCCGGCTACAGAAGACCCTGAGGTGTCTTATGTCAATGATATGCAGAAAAATGATTTTTGGACTGAGCTGAAGTCAAATTTCACCCTACCGCCAGAGGATAATCCAGAGAACCCAGTTAAAGAGCAATTAATCAAGTCTTTTGCTCTTAAGAGGATGGCAGAACTATTCAGGAGGTGGAAGAAAAAGCTGAATAAGTTTGTCGAAAATAATGAGACACCAGAATTCAAGGGCAGATATGAGAAGACTAGAGATCACTGGCCCGCATTTGTGGCCCACAAGACATCGGAAAAGAGTAAGAAGATGTCGGCGACAACAAGCAAAATGCTGCGAAGAAGATGCTTCACCATCGCACGGGGTCAGGTGGCTACCTCATAGCCCGGCCTAAGTGGGCCAGGACTGAGAATGATCTGGTTGATAAAGGGATCGAACTAGAGACAATTAGCTGGCCAGACCGTTGCCGGACTTTGTTCTTCGGGGCTGGCGGAACCTTGGACCCTGTAACAGGGAAGTGCATTTGGACGAACGATCAAATGGAGATACGAGTCAGGAAGCTTAAGTAGTATATCGAAGCAGCGCAGCAAGGGAAGTTCTTTCCAGACAAATAGAACGACGAGCTCACAATGGCCCTTGGGAATCCGGAGCACCCTGGACGGACACGAGGCACGCCAGGCTCCATTCCGTGGAAGGTTGGGTTTCCGGACGCAGGCGGTTACGAATCCCATGAGAGGAGGAAAAAAGTGCAGCAGACCCAAATGCAGGCGCTGCAAGCAAGGGTAGACGCGATAGAGGAACGAGAAGCAAATCACAGCAAACGTACTGCCGAAGCTACCCCGCCATCTCAGCGCAGAAGCAGCGTGGCTTCCACCGAGCTGCTTCAGCCGGAGCATGCCTTGATGGCTCCTGCCAGCTATCCCGTGGATGCTATCACGGAGTCTCAAAATTGCCACCTTATGACGCAATGGATGAATTTGAAGGTCAAGGCGGCAGTTGGCTCTGTTTATCCTACTAAACCCGGCGCAACTTTTCACTGCCGGCTGATTCTAGAAGGATATGCTAGGGTGATGGTGGATGAAATAACGGAGGGATTTGAGGACCTCCAGCTTGACCGCCCTACCGGTGAAGGGGGGACTCAGCTGGGGTCTGCTCTGAAGACTCCATGCCTATGGCGGAAGGAGCTCATCAACCTTCCGAACTGGATGCCTCCGCCTCCTCCTCCTCCTCCGGCGAGTCAGGGCACTCCGCCTCCTCCACCGCCTCCTCCTCCGGCGAGTGACGATCAGGGCCCTCGGCCGGCTCCTTCTCCGGCGCGTGGCGGCACTCTGCCTGCGCCGGCGCGCCCGAGCAGCCAGCCTCCTCCTTCTCCGCCTCGTCAGCAAGGGCGGAAGAGACCCGCCGCCGCTCCAGCAGCTTCTCCGGCGCGTCGTAGTCCTTCTCCTCCGCCTCGTAAGCAAGTAAAGAAGACAACCGCTTCGTCTGCTCGGTCGGCGTCTAGCAGTACAACCAGAGGCGGGAGGACATACAGATTCGGTCCTTCTCTGAAGAGTCCCCGGAAGTTACCATACGAGAGGACCCTAGAGGAGAACGCGAAGATCGCGCAAACCGAAGTGGATGACTGGTTTCAAGGGTTGAGAGCAAAGAGACATCCACCTCCGGAGGAGAAGGTAGATCCGGTGAAAGTGAAGCGCACTCTGGCTTCCCTGGCAAAACCACCCAAGTCTCCGCCGAAAGGCAACTATGAGCGCATTATTGCAAAGACATGGGCCGAAGCGGAGCGGTCGGGATGTACAGTCAGTGATCAAAGGCTGAAAGAACGACGAGCAGCTGGGAAACAAATTGCCCAGCTCGGCGAACAAGCGAAGCAATCGTGCCCCCCCTCAAGGTGCCTAGCGACATCGTCGATCGGAGGATGGTGCCCGGTTATGGCAATGTTGACGATTACCTGCCCGACGATGTACATTATGATCCCATGGAGGTGCAGATACACAGATACGAGTACGGGAAGCCTCTCATCAAAGATGAAAAATCTTTAGCAATGATGATGCGAAGATTACATGATTGGTACTTGAAAATCTGCAGAGAGTCTGGGGGGAGGAGTACTTTGTATGCGAGAGTTAAACCGGAGCATGACCTCGTTGGAATTGAACTGTTGCCTATTCCATTTGAGGAGTTCTATCAGTTTTTCAATCAATTGGCCCTCGATAAAACAACGATCACCTGCTACTGTCTGTAAGTACTACTACTTCTGTCATTAAGTCTCTCTATATAGCTCATCTCTTTCATTGGATATATTTATAATTATCCTCACTATATTATGCAGAATGAAGATCGCCGAATTGAAGAAAAGACAAATAGGTGATATTGGGTTCGTTAACACATATCTCATAGATGCAACTGAGGTTGAACATCGTCCCAGAGATACCGAGGCCAACTTGCTACGATCATTCAAAAAAATGAAAACAAAGATATAATACTCTTTCCTTATAACTTCAAGTGAGTGTTACTGTCTTGTGCATATTCGGTTTCCCTTATATATTAGTCCAGGTTATAGTAATGTAATTGATGAGTTATGCATGCGTGTGCAGTTTCCACTATATTCTCCTAGAGATTAGGCTTGAGCAGGGAGTAGTAACCGTCTTGGACTCTAAACGAAAAGATCCCCAGGAGTATGTGGACATGACTGAAATCCTCAAGAAGTAAGTTAAATCGATCATTATCCACCATATCAGCAACTTTGTTCATTTCCTGATATCAAGTAATTGTTTTCTTTGTCCGGCAGGGTTTGGAGAAAATTCACGAGAAAAGTTCCGGGACTGCCGAAGGAGCTGGAATTTAGACACCTGAAAGTAAGTACTATAGTAGCATGTTCCGCGCATCTCCTAGTGATTCAAGCGTTAGTTTCATCAATACCATTTAGCATTCTTGCTTATCAGTTTGATTGACCTCTATTTCTTGTAAAGTGGTTGTGGCAGGAACAAGGGAATGATTTATGTGGATACTACGTCTGCGAGTCCATCCGCCACATGACCTGTGAGCGGGGCGGGTACTCTGACGAACAATATGAAGTACGTAAATAACAACATTCACAATTTTATTTTATTACCATAATTTGTATTGAGTTTCATTCATTCATATATATATATATATTGACCCCCTTCTTCAAATTAGATGTTTCGGAAGCGGGATGAACTCCTAGCACCAGCTCGCATGCGAGCAATTCAAGAGGAATTGGCGGCATTCTTTCTTGACCACGTGATCGCTGAAGACGGAGAATACTATGTGGACCATGAGTCCGTATGATTATATTTTTAAGAGATAATTATTGTATATATGTAGCCGGTAGTGTCGGATAGATATACGAGAACTTGTTGTTCGACCAATCTCTCGGAGAAGGAGAGGTGGTCGATATCACTTCTCTCTGTATGCATATATGTTCATGACGATCTTCTGTTTCCTTCATTTGCTTACTAGCTAGCTAGCGTGTCTAGTCCTCTCTATACGTATGTATAGTACGTAGCATCGACCAAGCACGGACATAAGAGAGGAAACTTCTCTCTATTAATTATAGCTAGCTAACACAATATATGAAACACCTAAATTAACCCCCCAAAACCCCCAAACCCCCCCCCCTTTAAAAAAACAAAAACACCAGCCAAAGAAATGCTGACGCGTGGATGCCTATTGGTCCCGGTTGGTGCCACCAACCAGGACCAAAGGGTCTCCTGCCTGGGCTCCGCGCACAGGCCACGTGGAGGCCCATCAGTCCCGGTTCTGGATTGAACCGGGACTAAAGGGATAGGGCATTAGTACCGACACTTTAGTCCCGGTTCAGGAACCGGGACTAAAGGCCTTTACGAACCGGGACAACATGCCCTTTTTCTACCAGTGCCAACCCCTTGTTCAGGTGAAAAGGACGCACCCTCGTAGCACGCCCGGCCCAATGGTAAAGGAATATAAGCCCGTTACGGACACGGAACTGTTCTGGAGGGATGGCTCGATGGACCATGCAAGTTACACGCAACACTAAATACTATATCAACCCACAACCTTAGAGCTTGTTGGATACTCCAACAGGTGGCCAAGAGTGGCGAGGATATCCTCACCAAAAACAACCCAGAGCAATATCCCCCAGAAGACGACGACCTCAGAGTATTGATGGTCTTAGAGACTTTCGCTTCAAACAGTAAGCGCAAAAGGGCACTACGCGACCACGCCAAAGTCTGCCAAATCGCAGCAACAAACCCTTGGAACAACATGGCCATAACTTTCAATGCCGATGATGAACCAAGATTCAGGATAGTCTGGGCACCAGCCGCCTTGGTCCTCCTTCCGGTTATGGACGGTTTCTTGCTCACCAAGGTTCTCATGGACGGCGGCAGCGGACTAAACCTCATTTACGAGGATACACTCAGTAAAATGGAAATATACAGGAGCCGCATCGAGCAAAGTAGCACGACCTTCCGAGGAATTATTCCTAGTCGGGAGGCACGATGCGTGGGAAAATCACGCTCGACGTGGTATTCGACACACCGGAGAACTATCAGACCGAGGAATTAACCTTCCAAGTGGGTCCTTTTAACAGGGGATATCACACCCTATTGGGGCGAGGTGCATTTACATGCTTCCAAGCTATACCTCACTACAGGTATATGAAGCTCAAGATGCCCAGGCCCAACGGCATAATCACTCTCGCTAGTGATCTGGACATAGCACTGTGCGCCGTAAATGAAACCGCATCCCTGGCCCTCGAGGCATTATCCGAAGCCCTAGCGGCCGAAGAATTAACCGCACTATGCTCCATAGTGGATAGGGACGATATAATCCTGGAAAAACGACCCAAATCCACCTCCTTCAAACCAGCAGAAGAAATATTCAGATTCCAAGTCCATCCAATGGACCCCAAGAAGACAACATCTATTAGGGCACAACTTGACCCAACGGTCGACACCGTGCTACGGGAGTTTGTGCGCGAGAACTGGGATATATTAGCCTGGCACCCCTCAGATATGCTAGGAATCCCATGCATATTGGCCAAACACAGCCTCAATATATTGAAGGGATATAAACCGGTCAAGCAAACACTGCGGCGCTTTTCCAAACCCAAACGTCAAGCTATGGTGGAGGAGCTAGCCAAGCTAATCGAGGCCGGATTCATTAGAGAAAATAAACCACCCAGACTGGCTAGCAAACTTGGTGATGGCGCCAAAGAAGGATAAATCCTAGCGCCCATGCGTCCATTTCAAAGACCTCAATGAGGACAGTTTATCGATGGCGCCAAAGAAGTATAAACGCTAAGGATCCCTTCCCCGTCCCCCACATCGAACAGTTTATCGATGCCACCACAGGACACGACTCACTATGCTTCCTCGATCTATATTCGGGATACCATCAAATCAAAATGAAGGAGTTCGATCAAGCTGCAACGGCATTCATTACCCCATACGGGCCATTCTGCTTCAACACCATGCCCTTCGGGCTCAAAAATGCCGCGACCACCTACCAACGCATGATCCAAACATGCCTGGAGACACAGATCGACAAGACAGTTGAAGCATACATGGATGACATCGTCATTAAAACTAGGCACGTCGATTCACTAATAGACGACTTACCTCTCACATTCGACAACCTCCGTGCATACGACATCAAGATCTATCCGGAAAAGTGTGTTTTTGGCATCCCTGCCGTAAAGCTGCTGGGCTTCATCGTTTCCAATAGAGGAATTGAAGCAAATCCAGCCAAAATCCGAGCCTTGTCACAATTGGCTACGCCAACGGACCTTAAACAGGTCAAAAGCTCGCGGGATGTGTGGTAGCTTTTAGCCGCTTTATCTCCAGATTGGGAGAAAAGGCATTGCCACTGTATCGCCTCCTCCGACGCACCGATCACTTAGAGTGGACGGATGCGGCAACAGCTGGATTGGAAGAAATAAAAACCCTTCTTACGAGCAACCCAATCCTGGCTGCACCAAACGTTGGTGAACCCATGTTATTATACATATTGGCAACACACTAGGTGGTGAGCGCCGTGCTCATCGTGGAGCGAGAGCAGGACAGACACAAATTCCCACTTCAGAAGCCGGTATATTACGTATCCACCGTCCTCACACCATGCAAATCATGGTACCCTCATTATCAAAAGATAGCATATGCAGTCTTCATGGCATCCCGGAAGCTACGACACTACTTCCAAGAATGTTCCATCATGGTGGCTTTTGAAGTACCACTCAATGATATAATAAACAACCGCGATGCTACGGGCCGGATAGCCAAATGGGCCATTGAGCTCCTTCCATTCGACATAACATACAAACCGCGCCGAGCCATCAAATCCCAAGTACTGGCAGACTTCATCGCCGAATGTACAGAGGCCGAACTCCCTAAAGAGTACGACACATATTCCAACTGGGTTATGTATTTTGATGGTTCCAAAATGCTGGCAGGTTTAGGAGCGGGCGTCGTTTTAACGTCCCCCGCTGGAGATGTAGTCCAGTACGTGCTCCAAATATTATACACAGACTCCAATAACGCAGCTGAATACGAGGCCTTATTGCATGGTCTCTGGATGGCTGTCTCCATGGGCATACAATGCCTGGAAGTGCGTGGGACTCAAACTTCGCAATATCTCAAATAAATGGAGATTTTGATGCCAAAGATCCGAAGATGGCGGCTTATCGCAACACCGTCCTAAAAATGTCGGCTCGGTTCGAGGGGCTCGAGTTTCATCATGTGGCTCGAGAAAGTAATCAAGCGGCGGACGTCCTTTTCAAGCCATCCATGGTGTGGCAAGGGGAGAGCGGCAACACTAGTCTGGATCCGAACACAACCCCAGATTCCGAACACAACGATATCATCGGCGGCTCAACCACCGAAATAATACCACCGGCCAATCTCATCATGGCAGTCATTGCCCCATGAACCGAACCCTTCTTGGCCTACCTTAATAGGAGATAACTCTCGGAGGATCAGAATTAGGCTCGCCGCATTGTACGGCGTTCGAAGGCCTACAAGGTCCACGGCGGAGAGCTCTACAAGAAAAGCGCTACCGGAGTTCTTCAAAGATGTATCTCCGAGGAAGAGGGGGGGCAACTCTTGGCTGAAATTCATGCTGGAGTCGGCGGTCACCATGCCGCAGCTCGGGGCCTTGTTAGAAAGGCCTTATGCATAGGTTTTTACTGGCCTACGGCCCGAGCAGATGCACAGGACCTTGTCCAAGGTTGCGTCAGATGCCAGCTATTCGCCAACCAAAGCCACATGCTCCCCAGTGCTCTACAAACAATCCCCATCACTTGGCCTTTCGCGGTCTAGGGGCTCGATATGGTTGGACCCCTTAAAGGAGGAAGCCATAAGAGAAAGCATTTGTTGGTCATGGTGGATAAATTCACTAAGTGGATAGAGGCCAAACCAGTTAAAACGGCCGAGGCAGGGCCAGTGATAGAATTCATATCTGGTGTGGTCCACTGTTATGGTGTTCCACACAGCATCATCACCGACAACGGCTCCAATTTCACAGCCGATGAGGTGAAATCTTGGTGTGCTAATCTGGGCATTAAGCTCGATTATGCCTCTATCTATCACCCGCAAACAAACGGTCAAGTCGAACGGGCCAATGGTCTCATTATGAGCGACATCAAACCCAGACTAGTGCAGTCTTTGAGAGAATCATACAAGCATTGGGTTGAGGAGCTTGACTCCGTACTCTAGGGGTTGCGGACCACGCCCAACCATACTACTGGATATACAACTTTCTTCATGGTGTACGACGCAGAGGCTATGCTACCCTGCGATATTATGCATGACTCACCTCGAGTGCGCATGTACGAAGAAAGAGAGGCCGAGCTTGATCGGCAGGACAACCTAGATGCCCTGGAGGAGGAGCGCGATATTGCAAAGGCCCGTTTCGCATTTTATCAACAACAGGCCCGCAGATACCAAAGCAGAGAAGTACGGGCCAAGACTTATAATGTTGGTGAACTTGTTCTACGCTTGCCGGAGAAGAAAAAGGACAAACTCAAGCCCAAGTGGGAGGGTCCCTTCATCATTGACGAAGTTCTCACAGGAGGAGCGTACCGCCTGTGGGCTGCATCAGACAATTGCCTAGAGCCGACCCCTTGGAATGCAGCCAGACTCCGAATATTCTATGCCTAGCGCCAAACTATTCATTTGTCTCGTTCCCCCTATTGTTTCCTTTGATTTTTCTTCTCTTTTCATTTTTTTCTTTTTCTAAGCCTTAATGCTTTCGCATGGCTAAACCGTGCACCTGTGATGTACACATCCTTGAGCATGTACGTCCATTATACCCGGGGGCTTCCCGGATAGAAGCTTATTCTTATTTTCCTAGCATCAAGCTCATCACATATGCATTTTTCCCATATATACCTATTCTTCGCCATTATATGCATCGATATCACTTAAGTTTTGGCCAAGCTGGGTTGCCTAGCTCATGTTCTTATGCCCTATGTTCTCGTTAGTTCGGCTAGGGCATAAAGGAAGCACCTATGTGATTGTTACTGCTGGGTTGTCCGGATGTGTACCTCAGACTGGGTGTAGCCGAAAGCTAGCGTTCTTAACAGAATATTCGGTCGGCGGACTAAAGATGTTGTATATTCTTTCCATTATGAACCCCCAGATGATTACCTATACTGTGATGTTACCAATCACATTTCGGACATGCATTTTAACGCCTGCACACCCAGGGAAAGGAACCCTTAACAGAACTATTCTCTCTGGAAGGTGTTTCTTACAATCGTGATGTAATATAACATAACTAGCCGGATACAAATTATCTATTCCAGCAACTATGACCCCTACGCCTGGTTTCCACGCATACCCCGGTCTATTTTACCGCTCAGGTATTCGGTAACACTCCGCACCTTGGGTCCAGAGGTCAAAGAGAAAAGGTCTGCCATGACAATCGTTTTTACAATTCAGCTAGAGTTACATATGTCAAGGAAAGTAAATAGTCACTAGGACTTAAAAATTTCCTCCTCTATGCCGTCCAGCAGGCGGTCTAACTTAAAATCCTGCTGGGAATACTTGGCGGCTACTTCTACATGGTCATATACCAAATTAACGGGAACTTCTTTTCCATCTGATCCTAGAGGTCCGACCCGAGCCATATGATTCAGATCAAGCTTGGTATACCGTGTTTTCACCATTGCCCAGGATTCTCGTGCACCTTCCCGACAGGCCGATATCTTCCATAGTCGAAAGCGCCACCATGCTCCCTTGAATAGATGTATAAGCTTCTCCATCTTTCCCGGAGGGGATGCGGATGGCCATAGGGCCTTGGCAACACTTTGCATCGCCTGCTGAGCTTGCTCGTGCACCTGCGGCAGATCTTGTAGCAGATCCCTCGAAGATCCGGACATCTCCTCTTCGGGATGACCGGTCAGCATACCTGCAGACATAACTCTATCAGTCCCTTGTATCTCCGAATTATTCGAAGGTAAGTTCAACCACATACGGAATATGCCGCCTCGTAGCCTTTTATTCTCGTTTACGGAGTCCGCCAGCTGGGCCCGTACATCTTTCAGTTCCTCGCCCAGTTGGGTATTCGGATCCTGGAGCTTGTTTTTCTCCATCACGACCTTTGTTAGCACACGCTAGCCCGCGGCTAGCAGTTTTCTGGCTTCTTGTTCTCTGCTTTGAGCAGCTTTCAGTTGCTCTTGCAGTTGATCTATGATCCTATTAAGAGGCAAGCAACCGTGTTAGCATTATTGGTATACCATTATGTTTTCTCGATGGAGGGAAACATTACCAGGAGACGCCTTGTTGACTTTCTCCAGTTCGGCATTGGCAGCAATTAGCTGGGTCCGATACTTTTCTAGTTCCTGAGATAAAAGGTTGTTCTTCTCTGTAAGCACCTGGTTATACAATTATCCTTAAATTAGTTGTATCAACTGCTTTAAGTCTCGGGGGCTACTGGTGTATGATTATTAAATCTACGCTTACCCGCATATCTTTCAGATGTCGGTCTATGGCTCAGGCAAGCCCATCCCGAGCAGCTCGGATGTACGCATCGGCCGAGCTGAAGGCATCAAATGCCTCCTTTGAAAAGCCGGAGTCACGAAGAACGGCCCTCCGACGATGATGATTCATAGCGCTCTCCACTTTAGAGTTCGTGACGGACATATCGTTTGAATCCTCTATGGAAGGACAGTTCGGCGCCACTCCCGTGTCAGTCCCCGTCCTTAGGGTAGGGTCTGGAACCTGACTTGTGGAGGCACGTTCGGCCGGGTCCCCAGACATAGTCCGGCGGATACTTTTCCTGATATAATGTGGCGAATGGCATCACAATTTGATGTGGCCATCATAAGGTGTATTCTTGAAAAGAAAAGCCTTACCTCTTTGACGAGGGCTTTGCCGTGTTATCATTCTCCTTCCTCTTCGAAGATGTGCTCGGCGCGGGCGCCGTTCTCCTCGGAGACGCTTCTGGTGCACATGGTGGCGTCGAGCGCTTCCCCTTTGGAACACAAAATAGTGCGGTGGGTGAGGCATAGTAGGGAACTCTTTCGAAGAAGGTGTCTTTTAAATTACCCACATGCGAAGCAAGGAGGAGACCGGGGTAATCGGCAATGATGGGTACTTCGGTACCATCATAACTCATCTAATAGAATACTCCATCCTCAAGCTCCACAAATATGTCCAAATCTTCTTCGAATCCAGGGTCAAGGTCCCGGTTGTGACCCTCTGGCTGGGGAGCAGAGTTATGGATCCCCTCGATAGCCTTCCGCCATTCCTGTAGCGAGTGGATAGGTTACTGTCCATCGAAAATAATTCAGGGAGAGGAGTAAAATGGTGGGATTGGAGCTTACCCAGCTGGGAGGGTTATACATGGAAAATCCATCTTGACATTGGAGACGAGTGAACTCCTCCTTCTCCCCTTTGTACAGTTCGGCTAATATTTTGACTAAAGCGGCGGGGGTCTTCGGACCCTTCCGAGTAGCATGAGGCGTCATCTTCCCCATTATAGTGCCACATTGGAAGCCCTCCATATTGGAGTGGTTGGACCCCCCACACTATGGAGATCGCCATTACCTCGACTATTGACAGTTCGGACTGGGCAAGCATCTTGATCTTGCCCATCAACAGACTGACTTCGGCGCTATCGTCCTCCTCGAGGCTTCGAGGACGCCAGCTATGGCGTTTCTTCAATGGAGCGCTTGAAAACTCTGGGAGGCCCATTCGAACTGGGTTAGGAAAGCGACATCGTCAATATAGAACCATTCAGAAGGCCACTCTTCGGAAGCCTTCTTCGGCGTGCCGGATAGGTATCCGGTCCAGGCAATGCGCCACACTTCAGCTCCTCCCACTTCGAATATTGACCCCCCTTGATCACGAGGGACAAGGTAGAACAGTCTTATCCATAAATCAAAATGGGCCTCGTAGCCTAGGAATAGCTTGCATAGAGCAACGTAACCCGCAATGTGCAGGATGGAGGCAGGAGTGAAACTATACAGTTGGAGGCCATAATACTCCAGAAGCCCTCGGAGGAAGGGATGGATTGGAAATCCGATGCCCCTTAGCAAGAAGGGTACAAGGCATACTCATTCCCCCTTGGACAGATTGGGAATGTCCCCCCGCCTGAACCCCGCCATTGAAGGACGTCAACCCTGCTCGTACAGGGACTAGATCCGCGGGGGGAATAAAGCCCTATTTTTGCAGCTTTGACAGCTGACTGTGAGATACGGAGCATCTCTCCCAATCAGCCTTTGCGGAACAGTGGGGATGAGAGGAAGAGCTGGGAGCGTTAGCCATGTTGGGGTGGTTTTGCCTAGCACGCTCTGAGAATTTTTCTGTGGGGTGTGGAACGGATCTGAGATCTATTCTCTTTAAATAAGCACCCCTCTTGTACGGTTGGGGTGGTGTGTGCAAAAATACCCTGACCTCTCGTATTCACTCACCACGTGGAAGCTGAAGTCAAAAGGCGTGGAAGCCGAAGGGCATGATATTAAATTGAAGGCCGGATACATTACTTTCAAACCGTGAAGGAGGAACCCGCCTTGCAATGCCGAAGACTACCTACGCGCCGGACACCTCATCATTGAAGTCTGGTTCGGGGGCTACTAAGGGAGTCCTGGACTAAGGGGTCCTCGGGCGTCCGACCTATTAGGCATGGGCCGGACTGCTGGGCTGCGAAGATACAAAGACCGAAGGCTCTACCCGTGTCCGGATGGAACTCTCCCTGCCGTGGAAGGCAAGTTTGGTGACCAAATATGAAGATTCCTTCCTCTGTAACCGGCCTTATGTAACCCTAGATCCCTCCTGTGTATATATAGACTGGAGGGCTAGATCCGTAGATAGATTGGCATAATCATAGTCAGACAGGCTAGACTTTTAGGGTTTGTCCATTACAATCTCGTGGTAGATCAACTCTTGTAATACTCATATTCATCAAGATCAATCAAGCAGGAAGTAGGGTATTACCTCCATAGAGAGGACCCAAACCCGGGTAAACATTGTCTCCCTCGTCTCCTGTTACCATCGACCTTAGACGCATAGTTCGGGACCCCTACCCGAGATCCGCCGGTTTTGACACCGACAGAGGGTGCGCCCTACCCCCTGGGCTCGCCCTCCTATCTCGTGGACATCTTGGGACTCTTCTGGCCCAACTATTTTACTTCGAGGGCTTCTTTTGTCCCATGAAAAATCATCAAAAATTGGCACGTTAATTGGAATCCGTTTGGTATTCCTTTTTTGTAAAACTCAAAAACAAGGAAAAACAAAAAGTGGCACCGGGCTCTAGGTTAATAGGTTAGTCCCAAAAATCATATAAAATAACATCTAAATGCATCTAAAACATCCTATATGGATAATATAATAGCATGGAACAATAAAAAATTATAGATACGTTGGACACGTATCAAGCATCCCCAGGCTTAATTCCTGCTCGTCCTCGAGTACGTAAATGATAAAAACAGAATTTTTCAGGTGGAATGCTACCTAACATATTTATCAATGCAATCTCCTTATTGTGGCAAGAATATTAAGATCCATAAGATTCAAGACAAAAGTTTAATATTGAGATAAAAACAATAATACTTCAAGCATACTAACTAAGCAGTCATGTCTTTTCCAAATAACATGGCCAAAGAAAGCTTATCCCTACAAAATCATATAGATTGGCTATGCTTCATTTTCGTCACACAAAAATGCTCCCATCATGCATAACCCCGATGACAAGCCAAGCAATTGTTTCATACTTTAGTAATCTCAAACTTTTTTCATCTTTCACGCAATACATGAGCGTGAGCCATGGACACAACACTATGGGTGGAATAGAATATAATGATGGGGGTTGTGTGGAGAAGACAAAAAAAGGAGAAAGTCTCACATTGACATGGCTAATCAACGGGCTATGGAGATGCCCATCAATTGATGTCAATGCGAGGAGTAGGGATTTCCATGCAACGGCTGCACTAGAGCTATAAATGTATGAAAGCTCAACAAAAGAAACTAAGTGGGTGTGCACCCAACTTGCTTGCTCACGAAGACCTAGGGCATTTGAGAAAAGCCCATTGTTGGAATATATAAGCCAAGTTCTATATAAAAAATTCCCACTAGTATATGAAAGTGACAAAACAAGAGACTCTCTATCATAAAGATCATGGTGCTACTTTGAAGAACAAGTGTGGAAAAAGGATAGTAGCATTGTCCCTTTTTATTTATTTTCTCTTTTTTGGGGGCCTTTGCTTTTTTCTATTTGTCCTTTATCACTTTTTTTAATTTTTTTATATGGGACAATGCTCTATTAATGATGATCATCATACTTCTATTTATTTACAACTCAATGATTACAACTCGATACTAGAACAAAGTATGACTCTATATGAATGCCTCTGGCGGTGTACCGGGATGGGCAATCAATCAAGAGTGACATGTATGATAAATTATGCATGGTGGCTTTCCACAAATACGATGTCAACTACATGATCATGCAAGGCAATATGACAATTATGATGTGTGTCATGATGAACGGAACGGTGGAATGTTGCATGTTAATATATCTCGGAATGGCTATGGAAATGCCATAATAGGTAGGTATGGTGGATGTTTTGAGGAAGATATAAGGAGGTTTATGTGTGACAGAGTGTATCATGTCACGGGATTTGGATGCACCGGCGAAGTGTGCACCAACTCTCGAGGTGAGAAAGGGCAATGCACCGTACCGAAGAGGCTAGCAATAATGGAAGGGTGAGAGTGCGTATAAACCATGGACTCAACATTAGTCATAAATAACTCACATACTTATTGCAAAAATCTACATGTCATGAAAAACCAAGCACTACGCGCATGCTCCTAGGGGGGTAGATTGGTAGGAAAAGACCATTGCTCGTCCCCGACCACCACTCACAAGGAAGACAATCAAAAAATAAATCATGATCCGACTTCATCACATAACGGTTCACCATACGTTCATGCTACGGGAATCACAAACTTTAACACAAGTATCTCTCAAATTCACAACTAATCAATTAGCATGACTCTAATATCACCATCTTCATATGTCAAAACAATCATCAAGTATCAAACTTCTCATAATATTCAACGCACATTATATGAATGTATTAATTATACCCATCATGGATGCCCATCATATTAGGACTAAATTCATAACAAAAGCAAACTACCATGCTGTTTAGGACTCTCAAAATAATATAAGTAAAAGCATGAGAGTTCATCTATTTCTTCAAAATAAAACCACCGCCGTGCTCTAAAAGGATATAATTGAAGCACTAGAGCAAATGACAAACTACTTCGAAAGATATAGGTGAAGATCAGTGAGTAGTTGAATAATTATGAAACTATGTGAAACTCTCTAACATTCAAGAATTTCAGATCTTGGGATATTATTCAAACAGCAAGCAAAAACAAAATAAAATAAAATGACGCTCCAAGGAAAACACATATCATGTGGTGAAAAAAAATATAGCTCCAAGTAAGGTTACCGATGAACGAAGACGAAAGAGGGGATGCCATCCGGGGCATCCCCAAGCTTAGGCTATTGGTTGTCCTTGAATATTACCTTGGGGTGCCTTGGGAATCCCAAATCTTAGGCTCTTGCCACTCCTTATTCCATACTCCATCGAATCTTTACGCAAAACTTGAAAACTTCACAACACAAAACTTAACAGAAAACTTGTAAGCTCCGTTAGTATAAGAAAATAAATCACCACTTAGGTACTGTTGTTAAATAATTCTAAATTCATATTGGTGTAATATCTACTGTATTCAAACTTATCTATGGCTTATACCCTCCGATACTACTCATAGATTCATCAAAATAAGCAAACAACACAAAGAACACAAAATCTGTCAAAAACAGAACAGTCTGAAGCAATCTGGAGGTTCTGAATTCTTCTGTCACTCCAAAAATTCTGAAATAAATTGGTGGACCTGAGGAATTAGTCTATTAATCATCTTCAAAAAGAATCAACCTAACCGTATTCTCCAGTAAAAAATGGCAGCTAATATCCTGAGCACAAAAGTTTCTGTTTTTACAGCAAGATCGCAAAGACTTCACCCAAGTCTTCCCAAAGGTTCTACTTGGCAGAAACACTAATTAAAACAGAAAACCAAATCTGAACATAGGCTAGATGAATTATTTATTACTAAACAGGAGCAAAAAAGCAAAGAACAAAAATATAATTGGGTTGCTTCCCAACAAGCGCTATCGTTTAACGCCCCTAGCTAGGCATGATCATTTCAACAATGCTCACATAAAAGATAAGAATTGAAACATAAAGAGAGCATCATGAAGAATATGAATGGAACATTTAAGTCTAACCCACTTCCCTATGTATAGGGATTTTGTGAGCAAACAACTTATGGGAACGATAATCAACTAGCATAGGAGGGCAAAACAAGCATAACTTCAAAACTTTAAGCACATAGAGAGGAAGCTTGATATTATTGCAATTCCTACAAGTATAGGTTCCTCCATAATAATAATTTTCAGTAGCATCATTAATGAATGCAACAATATAACCATCACATAAAGCAGTCTTTTCATGATCTACAAGCATAGAACTTTTATTACTCTTCACAAAAGCAAAATTCTTCTTATTCGCAATAGTGGGAGTATCATAAGAAACTTGAATACTATAAATTGTTTCCACATTAAAATAGTAATGTTCCGAAAAAGGGTAATCATAATCATTACAAGTTTTATAAATATAATCATCACTACTTTTTATAGCATAAGTGTCATCACAATAATCATCATAAGTAGCAACTTTGTTCTGATCATAATCAATGAAACCTCTTCCAAGATAGTGGAATCATTACTAAATAAAGTCATGACCTCTCCAAATCCAGTTTCATAATTCTCAAAATAAGATTCAAAACCCTCCAAAATAGTGGGATCTTTACTTCCTAAAGTCGACACTCTTCCAAACCCACTTTCATCAATATAACCATCATAAATAGGAGGCATGATATCATCATAATAAATTTGCATACCAAAACTTGGGAGGTTAATTATATCATCTTCATGAAACATAGCATCCCCAAGCTTGGGAAAAACATTAATTGCAGCAAATAAGTTCTCAAACATTTCATTCTCATCAAACATAGCATCCCCAAGCTTGGGCCTTTTCATATCATAAGCATAATCACTCTAATCATTAATAGTATGGATAGCACAAATAGTGTAGCAATTATCATCATCACAATGAGTAATAGGAGCAACATCATTTGGGAGGGATACCTTTTTACCTTTGCTTCTATGTCTTTTCTTTTTCTTCTTCGCATCATGTGTGGGTTTAACCCTCTTTTTGGAGCTCCATATTAATGAGATTGGTTGGATAGAAGGCTCCTCCTCGTTACCTGATTCATCATAAGAAAAAATAGGAGGATATTGGGAAATCTCTTCCCTTTCATTAGTATTCGATTTCTTGACTTTATGTAATTGGCAATATAAGGATTTTTAATACAATTCACTGCACAATACATATAAATTTCCTCTAGATCAAAATCAAGAACTTTATCAAGGACAAACTCTGGAAGATTCTTAGTTAAACATTTCATTTCTTCATAACCCACAAGCAAACAAAGTTCATTATGATGTGCAAGGTAAATCAATTCATCACAATTTTTGGACATGATACGATCATGAAACAATTTGCATTAGAGATTTAGATGATCACGATCATTGCAAAGTTCACAAGGATGTCAAAGAAATTTTAAATTTTCAGCACAAGCATCTAGCCTTTCTTGCAACCATTTAGTTTCTAAATACTTATGCCTCTTGCAAAATCTATCTTCCCTATTTGATGTGTAAGTATTTAGTTTACAAACTCTATGCACTCCACAAAAATTGACATGCTTATCAGAGATATTTTCATGATGACTAGTGCACTCATCATTAATACTATGGATATTCAAAGAGTTCATACTAACAACGTTGCCATCATGCTCATCATTCAAAGATTTAGTGCCAAACATTTTAATGCATTCTTCTTCTTCTAACACTTCGGCACAATTACCGGAACCCTTATTTTCATGAAAGACATTAAAAAGATGAAGCATATGAGGTACCCTCAATTCCATTTTTTGTTGTTGTTTTCTTTTATAGACTAAAATAGTGATAAAACAAGAAACAAAAGTATTTGATTGCAATATCTAAAGATATACCTTCAAGAGCTAACCTCCCCGGCAACGGCGCCAGAAAAGAGCTTGATGTCTACTACACAACCTTCTTCTTGTAGACGTTGTTGGGCCTCCAAGTGCAGAGGTTTGTAGGACAGTAGCAAATTTCCCTCAAGCGGATGACCTAATGTTTATTGATCCATGGGAAGCATAGGATGAAGATGGTCTCTCTCAAGCAACCGTGCAACCAAATAACAAAGAGTCTCTTGTGTCCCCAACTCACCCAATACAATGGTAAATTCTATAGGTGCACTAGTTCGGCGAAGAGATGGTGATACGAGCGCAATATGGATGGTACAAATAGGTTTTTGTAATTTGAAAATATAATAAAGCAAGGTAGCAAGTGGTAAAAGTGAGCGTAAACGGTATTGCAATGCTAGCAAACAAGGCCTAGGGTTTATACTTTCACTAGTGCAAGTTCTCTCAACAATAATAACATAATTGGATCATATAACTATCCCTCAACATGCAACAAAGAGTCACTCCAAAGTCACTAATAGCAGAGAACAAACAAAGAGATTATTGTAGGGTATGAAACCACCTCAAAGTTATTCTTTCTAACCGCTTTATTCAAGAGTCCGTAGTAAAATAACACGAAGCTATTCTTTTCTATTCAATCTATCATAGAGTTCGTACTAGAATAACACCTTAATACACAAATCAACCAAAACCCTAATGTCACCTAGATACTCCAATGTCACCACAAGTATCCGCGGGTATGATTGTACGATATGCATCACACAATCTCAGATTCATCTATTCAACCAACACAAAGAACTTCAAAGAGTGCCCCAAATTTTCTACCGGAGAGTCAATACGAAAACGTGTGCCAACCCCTATGCATAAGTTCACGAGGTCACGGAACTCGCAAGTTGATCACCAAAACATACATCATATAGATCACGTGATATACCATTGTCACCACAGATAAGCGCATGCAAGACATACATCAAGTGTTCTCTAATCCTTAAAGACTCAATCCGATAAGATAACTTCAAAGGGAAAACTCAATCCATTACAAGATAGTAGAGGGGGAGAAACATCATAAGATCCAACTATAATAGCAAAGCTCGCGATACATCAAGATCGTGCCAAATCAAGAACACGAGAGAGAGATCAAACACATAGCTACTGGTACATACCCTCAGCCCCGAGGGTGAACTACTCCCTTCTCGTCATGGAGAGCGCTGGGGTGATGAACATGGCCACCGGAGAGGGATTCCCCCTCCGGCAGGGTGCCGGAACGGGTCTAGATTGGTTTTCGGTGGCTACAGAGGCTTGCAATGGCGGAACTCCCGATCTAGGTTATTTTCTAGAGGTTTCTGTATTTATAGGAATTATTGGCGTCAGTCTCACGTTAGGGGGGTGTCCGAGTCGTCCACGAGGGTGGAGGGCGCGCCCTACCCCCTGGGCTTTCCCTCCTATCTCGTGGACGTCTCGGGAGTCTTCTGGCCCAACTATTTTACTCCGGGGGCTTCTTTTGGTCCATAAAAAATAAATCAAAAATTGGCACGTCAATTGGACTCCGTTTGGTATTCCTTTTCTGTAAAACTCAAAAACAAGGAAAAACCAGAAACTGGCACTGGGCTCTAGGTTAATAGGTTAGTCCTACAAGTCATATAAAATAGCATATAAATGCATATAAAACATCCTAGATGGATAATATAATAGCATGGAACAATAAAAAATTATAGATACGTTGGAGACATATCAGGGGGACGACAGCGATGGTGCGCAGCAGAGGCGCGCGAGTGAGAGTGTGTGAGGGGGAGAGTGAGGACGAGTGCGGGCCGAAGTGTGGAGAAGGTGCCTGTAGTAGTAGCGCTTGTCGTTGGAAAGCGCTCCTACTATGTACAATAGCAGTAGTGATTTCTACATACAAGCGCTACTAGTATGACGGGCCTGCCAGCAATGGTCTGGCAATTGTAGTAGTAGCGTGTTTTATGAATACAACAGTACTGGTAAGTGCATAGTAGCAGTGTTTTCCAAGGCCAAGCGCTAGTGATAAATAGTAGCAGCGATGCCTTTTAGAAATCACTACGACTAAGCTCCTATGTATAGGCATTTCCCTAGTAGTGATACTACATCTGTCTATTAACCATGCATGTTCTTACATCAAACTAATGCTCTTGTGTATCCCTCATCAATCAGTTATGATGATACAGTCATGCCAGTGGGTTAGTGTGAGACGTCCTACTCTTTTAAAGAGTGAAGTGTCATCCTGCCCACATGATTCTCAAGAACATCAAGGCTAAAGGAAGATAGTCAACGTAGCTTTGTAGTTGATGACCGCAATTCCCCTACACCACCATCATAGGTGCTTGCTCTTACTTGGCAATGTGATATGTGGTTGCATGTTGCATATGGTGTCTACCTTGTATTGCTTCCAATTAGGGTAAATTGCATCTGTTTAGTTAGCACATTATACCTGTGAATATGACATGCCTTCCTGTTTTTGGTACGTACTATGTCTTTCTATTAACCATGTTCTTACACCAAACTACTTTTCTTGTGTATCCCTCATCAATCACTTCTGACGAGACACCTTCAAATTGACAGTTTGATATTGGTTGCATCTTGCATATCATTTCAAGCATGTACTACCTCTAATTTGTTGAAATGCCACTTATGATCAGACACTTCTAACTTGGTAGAGTGATTTTGGTTCGATCTTTCATATGGTGTCTAGCTTGCATTGCTTCCAATCTGTTGAAATACCTTCGGCTTAGCGTTTTTCATACATACTCAATCCTCGTACAATGTGGTTGCCTTACATCAAAGTTGTGTTCATCAATATCATGTATCAATGAATTTGGAAGAGTGAATTTCATTCCTTTTTCTTGTGTGTTTGACTTGACAAGGAAAAATCTAAAAGGATGAACGCATGGAATGATGGTGGTCCTCTGGAGCAACCAAAACAGATGATCTCTGCAGATTCTCCTGCTACTCCTACTCTAGTTCAAGTACCAAATCTCATCTCCCCTACTCCACAACCCCAGGTACTTTCTCTAACATGGCAGTGCGATATCTGGTTGCATGTTGCATATGGTACCTAGCTTCTATTGCTTCTAATTTATTAAATTACATTTCCTTAGCTTACACATTATACATGTGAGTATGACATGCCTTCCTGTTTTTGGTACATACTACATCTGCCTATCACACCATGTTCTTACATCAAACTACCGTTCTTGTGTATCCTGCATCTATCACTTATGATGAGACAGACACGTCCGTGGGTTAGTATGTGATGCACTACTCTTATAAAGAGTGCAATTTCATCCTGCCCACATGATTATCAAGAAACAACAAGTATAAAAGAAGATATCCAATGTAGCTCTGTACTTGAAGACTGCATTCCCCTACACCACCATCGCAGGTGCTTGCTCTAACTTCGCTGTGTGATATGTGGTTGCATGTTGAATATGATGTCTAGATTGTATTGCTTCTAATTTTTTAAATTGCATCTGCTTAGCTTACACATTATACATTTGAATATGACATGCCTTCCTGTTTATTGTACATACTACATCTGCCTATCACACCATGTTCTTACATCAAACTACTGTTCTTGTGTATCCTGCATCTATCACTTATGATGAGATAGTCACGCCCATGGGTTAGTATGAGATGCACTACTCTAATAAAGAGTGTAGTTTCATCCGTCCCACATGATTTTCAAGAAACAACAAGCCTAAATAAAGATATTCAACGTAGCTCTGTACTTGAAGACCGCATTTGCCCTACACCACCACTGCATGGGCTTTCTCTAATTTCACAGTGTGATATGTGGTTGCATGTTGCATATGATGTCTAGCTTGTAATGCTTCTAATTAGAGTAAATTGCATCTGCTTAGTTTACACATTGTACATGTGAATATGACATGCCTTCCTATTTTTGGTACATACTACATCTATCTGTTAACCATGTTCTTACATGAAACTACCACTCTTGTGTATCCTGCATCAATCACTTACGATGAGACACATTTATTTGTTGCATATTGCATATGATTTCTAGCATGTTGCCATGCATTGCTTCTAATTTGTTCAAATACATTTATTAGGCCACGTTGTTAATTTGGTAGAGTGATATTGGTTTCATCTTTCATACGGTGTCTTGCTTGCATTGCTTCGAATTAGTTCAAAAACCTTGTGCTTAGTTTACACTTTACACATCATACATGTCAATATGTCATGTCATCCTGTTTTTCATACATATTCCATCCTTCTATCATGCAGTTGCCTTACATGAAAGTAGTGTTCGTCAGTATCATGCCTCAATGAGTTCTGACGAGCAAATTTTATTCCTTTTTCTTGTGGGTTTGACTTGACAAGGCAAAATCAAAAAAGAGGAAGGAAAATAGCAAGGAAGGCGATGATGGTGGTCCTCTACACCAACGTAAACGGGAGCATCTGTACGGATTCTCCTTGTACTGCTAGTGCATTATAAGTTCCAAGTCTCCGCTCCCCTACTCCATTCTAGATGCTTGCTCTAACTTGGTAGTGTGATATCTGGTTGCATGTTGCATATGGTGTCTAGCTTGTATTGCTTCTAATTAGTGTAACCTGCATTTGCTTAGCTTACACATTACGTGTGAATATGACACACCTACTATTTTTGGTACATACTATATCTGTCTATCACACCATGTTCTTACGTGAAACTACTGTTCATGTGTATCATGCATCAATCACTTATGATGAGACACCTTTAGTTGGCAGTGTGATATTGGTTGTGTCTTCAATACGATTTCTAGCATGTAGTGCTTCTAATTTGATGAACGCCACCTATGACGAGAAAATTTTAACTTGGCAGAGTGATATTGGTTGCACCTTCCATATGGTGTCTAGCTTGCAGTGCTTCTAATTTGTTGAAGTGCCTTTTGCTTAGTTTCCACATCATAGGTGTGAATATGTCATGTCGTCCAGTTTTTCGTACATATTCCATCCTCGCATCATGAGTTTGTCTTTCATCAGAGTAGTGTTCTTCTGTATCATGCATGAATGCGTTCTGAAGAATGAATTTTATTCCTTTTTCTTGTCGGATTGACCTCAAAATGCATAATCAATGAAGCAGAAGGAAATTGGTAAGGCATTGGATAATGGTGGTCCTTTCGTGAAACTGAAACAGAGGGTCACTACAGATTCTACCCCGCCATCCTCCCAACAAGATTCGTAAGATAACGCAAGGCTAAACAGTCAACATAACTGTGTAGATGATGAGCACATCTCCCCTACTCCACCATCACAGGTGTTTGATCTTACTTGGCACTATTATATGAGAGAATTCCTTATTTGACACTACCTTAAAATGTGGTTCCCTATTTGGCCCTGAAGAAATTTTTCTTCCCTGTTTGACATCTGCTGTAAATTACTTTCCCAATATGACACTCTAGTGCATTTTGTTCACTAACGGTCTTAAAGACAGACGTGAAAAGACCCTTTTACCCCTTGTGCATAAGGTGACCAAAAATCTGTACATGGCAACATCTACAGTTATGTTACACTAGTCATCAACCCGTGCACATGCATGGGCTAGCTATTTTGAGGAACACGTGGATGTTAAGAATATGAAATAGTTTTCAAAACTTTGTAAACTTTTCAAAAAATTCAATATAAGGAGATTTATATAAGTATATATTTGAATATTACTACATATTTTCTTTACATTTGAATATTGTAACATCTAATAGTCTGTGTAGACACACTTATGATTTCTTATGGTTTGAAGTAGGGAGAATGTGATTATTAAATCTAATGAATCCCTGTGTCTTAGCAAAAAACTTTGTGAAGTTATATTATTGGAGCATAAAAAAATAGCATGCTTATGGATCTACACGGGATTGAGCAGGATATTACAATGTAAATACGTGCTACCAAGTTGGCAAGAAAAACATTTCCCTTTTAACATAATTAACGACCAAGACCAGTAGGAGTGAGATGGTTGAAATCCCAGTGTTAAATTCACTACAAGATCAATTGACTATGAACCTGGAGCATAACATCAAGTTACTCAATAAGAAGGATGACCACATCTCATTAATTACCCAGATTCGTTTATGGGTAATGAGGTCGAAGGAAACATGACAAACATTTACAACTAAGGAAAAGTAACCTCGAAAAAAAGTCCATGTGAAGCATCAAGTTCTGATGACACTGACCTGATATATGGTTGAGTCAAGGTAAGACCCTACAACAAAAGTTACGGACAATGAAACCCGAATATATCAGATGGTGTATCTCTCTTTTTAAATAGATAAAAAATAATCCCCTTATTTTAATATAAACAGAAATGTGTACCTGAATGCCATAAGTATGTGTCGCGAAGCATGCAACTGTTTTTTAATAGTTAGAAAGGGCAATAAGATGTAGATTTAAAATCAGGACTCCATATATTGCAAAGATGGTGAGGATAGTCGGAAGATAAGCTCAACATACGAAACTTGTTACTTGAGCCGAATGTGGCAAATCTTCAGTTCTGCACTATAAGTTACTTGTTTTGTCAAGTGTACATAAGAGATTATCAGAGAAAGTGCATGAAAAAAGATAAAGTGGAAATTATATAAATCCGAAGGCTATGTATGTTACTTCTCATAGCTTCCATGGCCAGCCCAGAAATATAGAGAAATGAAATCCCGTCTACAAGCTCCGTAGCAGGTATTTGTATACGTGCATGTACATAGTAGAACTCAACCATATTTAACACGCCACGACCATCCCAGACTATACTGGTGCATGCATGCATTAGTCAAGTATTTGGGTATTCGAAGAAGTATAATACTGCCGGCCAGGGTGCCGGTATACGGGTATTTGGAACTGAGGCGCGGACGTTTAGATATATGTACGAGTCGATGAGACGTCAACGGGAACTGCTCCGGACCTCTACATCTGCAAGGTTAGCTAGCTACATGATGAAATACATAGACTGGTGTACGTATGTAATCGGCCAGTATACGTGTGTGCGATCATGCATGCATGGTATGTGAAGCAACCGGGCAATCAAGTGTGTGCATGCATGTAGGAATAACTCTAAATGTATGTGTAACTTGCACTGGAAAAAATTGTAACTGGACCTAACTTTCTCAAAGTGACAAGCACAAAAACACGTCAAACAACATAGACTAGAGGGACGGCTAGATAGGGATCGGGATATTTTCTTTTGTTCGATGTGGGCTAGCGACTAGCATAGGGGTATTTTGGTCCATCCAATTGTTTTTTGACGGAATAGTCTAAGGAAACTGATGGCAATGTCACGCAAGAAAAGAAATTTAGAATACATGTCAAATAGGGAAGAAAAGTTTCTTCAGGCTCAAATAAGGAACCACATTTTAAGGTTGTGTCAAATAAGGAATTTTCTCCTATTATATGTGGTTGCATGCTGCGTACACTACAAAAAAAGACACATCTGTGACATTTTGGCCGAACGAATTTTTTTTCTGTCATACATATGACACTTCTATGACGATAATTGTGACAAAACCCGGTATCATCATAGATGGGGTGGGTGTTGGGGAACGTAGTAATTTCAAAATTTTCCTACGCACACGCAAGATCATGGTGATGCATAGCAACGAGAGGGGAGAGTGTGATCTACGTACCCTTGTAGATCGACAACGGAAGCGTTTGGTTGATGTAGTCGTACGTCTCCACGGCCCGACCGATCAAGCACCGAAACTACGGCACCTCCGAGTTTTAGCACACGTTCAGCTCGATGACGATCCCCGGACTCCGATCCAGCAAAGTGTCGGGGAAGAGTTCCGTCAGCACGACAACGTGGTGACAATCTTGATGTACTACTGTCGCAAGGCTTCGCCTAAGCACCGCTACAATATTATCGAGGACTATGGTGGCAGGGGGCGCCGCACACGGCTAAGAATATGATCACGTGGATCAATTTGTGTCTCTCTGGGTGCCCCTGCCTCCGTATATAAAGGTTCAAGAGGGGGAGGCCAGCCGGCCACCATAGGGCGCGCCAGGAGGAGTACTACTCCCTCCGGGAGTAGGACTTCTCCCCCAATCCTAGCTGGAATAGGATTCATGAGGTGGAAAGAGAGAGAGAGAGAAGGAGGGGGCGCCGGCCCCCTCTCTCCTTGTCCTGTTCGGACTAGGGGGGAGGGGCGCGCGGCCCAGCCCTGGCCGCCTCTCCTCTTCTTCCACTAAGGCCCACTAAGGCCCATATAGTTCCCGGGGGGTTCCGGTAACCTCCCCGTACTCCGTTAAAATCCCGATTTCACCCGGAACACTTCCGATATCCAAACATAGGCTTCCAATATATCAATCTTTATGTCTCGACCATTTCGAGACTCCTCGTCATGTCCGTGATCATATCCGGGACTCCGAACAAACTTCGGTACATCAAAACGTATAAACTCATAATATAACTGTCATCGAAACCTTAAGCGTGCGGACCCTACGGGTTCGAGAACAATGTAGACATGACCGAGACATGTCTCCGGTCAATAACCAATAGCGGGACCTGGATGCCCATATTGGCTCCTACATATTCTACGAAGATCTTTATCGGTCAGACCGCATAACAACATACGTTGTTCCCTTTGTCATCGGTATGTTACTTGCCCGAGATTCGATCGTCGGTATCCTATACCTAGTTCAATCTCGTTTCCGGCAAGTCTCTTTACTCGTTCCGTAATACATCATCCCGCAACTAACTCATTAGTTGCATTGCTTGCAAGGCTTAAGTGATGTGCATTACCGAGAGGGCCCAGAGATACCTCTCCGACGATCGGAGTGATAAATCCTAATCTCGAAATACGTCAACCCAACATGTACCTTTGGAGACACCTGTAGAGCACCTTTATAATCACCCAGTTACGTTGTGACGTTTGGTAGCACACAAAGTGTTCCTCCGGCACACGGGAGTTACATAATCTCATAGTCATAGGAACATGTATAAGTCATGAAGAAAGCAATAACAACATACTAAACGATCGGGTGCTAAGCTAATGGAATGGGTCATGTCAATCAGATCATTCAACTAATGATGTGATCCCGTTTAATCAAATGACAACTTAGTCAACTATGCCAGAGCCCATAGTAGCATGTGGCTGCACACGGAAGTTTCTAGCATGAATTATCTTATGATCCCTTTGAGCCTGGGTGGCGGTCCAAAATAAAACAGGCAAGTCCTGATAGACATCAGGTGCCTCAATCCACCCAGATGTGTGTTTAAGTGGCCACCTTAGATAAACCATTAAAAATTATCAACTCACATCTGTCATGGATATCACTCACCCAATCCACGTTTACTAGCATAGCATGGCATAATAAGAAAACGTAGAAGTATCTCCCAAACGTTTCATAATAATACAGGTGATAGGTACTACCTCATCTACTTCCCATCCCACAGTTAAATTAGATCCAAATCATGCAATGTGAGAGGATTGATCTAATGCAATAAAACATGGGTTGTAGAAAAGGTATGGTCAAAGTGTTACTTGCCGTGCTGATGATCCGCGAGACCTAGGGTTTCGAAGTAACAAGCGGCGCAGTCCGGGTAATCTATCGCAGACAAACAACAAGCACACAATAAGTACTCATCTAATGCACAGATAAAACTCGAACAAGAGAATGAACCAAAAAGTTCAACTTAAGAACTCCGGTTGCAAACAAAGAATGAACCGAACAAAGAAACGGAAAACAAACAGCGGAAGAAAACAACTCGGTTCTAGCAAGTTGAAACTAGGTAAAATTTTACTGTAGCAAAAGCTTGTTCAAGTTGATTAGACGGAACGGCGGTTTCGAGACGAAACTCCAGGCGCTTGAATCACCTGATTCCGATAAACGAGCGAGAAGAAAGACTAGAACGAAGATTGGATCTGAGATCACGATCGCGGAATAAATCCGACGAAAATAAAGAGATGAACGGTTAAACGAACGGGCTTCGTTAACCGGGAAAAATTGGTGATCACGTTCGTTGAGACGAACGGTCCGAAAGAAGAGCAAAACCGATCTAGGGTTTCGGAAGAAAACCGAAACAAAAACCGGAAGAAAAAGAAAAGAAACAGAGAGAAAACGGAACGGTTTTTTTAGGAAAAACCGGACCGGGGAAGAAAAAGAGAGGCGCGGCTACCTCGAGAGGCGGGCTCCAAGCGGCGGCGGCTAAGGGCGGCGGCGGTGGCTAAGGCGGTGGCTGCGGCCAAGGGCGGCGGCGACGGCTATAGGCGGCGGCGGCTTGGGGAGGAGAGGGGCTTGGGTATTGATGTGAGGAGAGGGGGGGTGTTGGTATTTATATAGGAGGGGGGGGCTAGAGACTTGGGGAAGGGGCAAGGGGCAAGGGCGGCGGCGGTCTGGAGTCCTTCCAGGACTCGGCGAGGCTGGCGGCTGGCGCTGGCGTGCAGGGTGGCTGGCGGCTGGGCCGGCCGGCTGGGCCCTAGGCCCAGGCGGGGCGCTGCTCCCTTTTTTTTAAATCGGTTACGCGCGCAGAAAAAGAAAATAAAGAAAATCTAAACGAGCTCCAAAATTCCTAAAGTAAATTTTCCCCGACTCCTAAAAATGAGCCGAACAAAATGAACTTTACTCCGGACCTAGAGTGCAATTTTTGAAAACACGCATTTTTCCCTATCCAAATCAAAGCAAACAAAACTCCGGCAAAACCAAAATTTGATTTATTCATTAAATCTTCATTTTTCCTAAATTTGGGAAAGTCATATTATTCCCTCTCTTATATTTTTGATATTGGAAAAATAATTGAAGATGAAATAAATAAATCAAATGATCCTCTTTTCAAATTTGAGAAAACCCAAATATGAAAATAACGAAATCTCCAACTCTCTCCGAAGGTCCTTGAGTTGCGTGAAATTTCTAGGATCGACCAAAATGCAAGAAAATATGCTATGCATGATGATCTAGTGTATAACATTCCAAATTGCAAATTTGGGATGTTACAAACCTACCCCCCTTAAGATGAATCTCGCCCTCGAGATTCGGGTTGGCTAGAAAATAGGTGAAGGTGGTCCTTGAGCAAATCTTCTTCTCTTTCCCAGGTAGCTTCATCCTTTGAGTGGTGGTTCCACTGAACTTTGCAAAACTTGATAACCTTGCTCGGGTAACTCTGCTGGCATAATCGAGAATCTTGACTGGCTTCTCCTCATACATTAAGTCGTCCTTCAACTGAATCGCTTCGAGTGGCACGGTATCTCTTAGCGGTACCTCCGCCATTTCGGCGTGACATTTCTTCAGCTGAGAAACATGGAATACATCATGAACTCCTGACAGTCCCTCTGGTAATTCCAACTTATAAGTGACTTCTCCCATACGTTGCAAGATCTTATACGGTCCAACGAAACGCAGTGCTAACTTTCCCTTAACTCCAAAGCGCTTAACTCCTCGAAGTGGGGATACTCGAAGGTAAACTCTGTCTCCGGTTTCGTAAACTGTCTCCTTGCGTTTAAAATCTGCGTAGCTCTTCTGCCTGGACTGGGCTACCTTGAGCCTATCACGAATCAACTTAACTTTCCGTTCAGACTCCTTAATCAAATCTGGTCCAAAGAATTGGCGTTCTCCAACTTCATCCCATGACAACGGTGTCCTGCACCTCCTTCCGTATAAAGCTTCGAAAGGTGCCATCTTCAAACTGGTTTGGTAACTGTTGTTATAAGAAAACTTCGCATACGGCAAGTTATCGTCCCAACTAGATCCATAATCTAGTGCACAAGCTCTCAGCATATCTTCCAAAATCTGATTGACTCTCTCGGTCTGTCCATCTGTCTGTGGGTGAAAAGCTGTGCTGAACTCTAGTCTGGTTCCCAAAGTTTCATGCAACTGATTCCAAAATTTTGAGGTAAATTGGGTTCCTCTATCTGATACGATACTCCTCGGAACTCCATGCAAACAAATGATCCTAGTCATGTATATCTTTGCCAACTTAGCACTGGTGTAAGTGGTCTTAACTGGAATAAAATGTGCTACCTTTGTCAAACGATCAACTACTACCCATATCGAGTCATAGCCTGCTTTCGTCCTGGGTAGTCCTGTGATAAAATCCATGCCTATCTTATCCCACTTCCATTCGGGTATCGGCAATGGTTGTAACAATCCTGCTGGCTTCTGATGCTCTGCCTTTACTCTCTGACATACGTCACAAACTGCTACATATGCTGCAATATCCTTCTTCATTCCGGTCCACCAGAATGTTTCCTTCAAATCCAAATACATCTTGGTATTCCCTGGGTGAATCGAATACGGTGAATCATGTTCCTCGTGAAAAATCAACTTCCTGATCTCCGGGTCATTGGGCACATAAACACGGTCTTCAAACCATAGGGTATCATGCTCATCCTCACAAAATCCCTTTGCTTTTCCTTTGCTCATTCTCTCTTTTATAGAAGCAATCTCCTTGTCAGATTTCTGAGCTTCTCTGATTTTATCCATCAATGTTGACTGAATCTCTAATGCTGCTACATAGCCTCTCGGAACTATTTCCAAACATAGCTCACGAAGGTTTTCTGCTAACTCCTTTGGTACTTCTCCCATCATTAACATATTGACATGACTCCTACGGCTCAATGCGTCAGCTACTACATTAGCTTTTCCGGGATGGTAATGCAATCTCATGTCATAACCCTTGATGAGCTCCAACCATCTCCTTTGTCTGAGGTTCAACTCCTTCTGTGTGAAAATGTACTTCAAACTCTTGTGATCCATGTACACCTCACAATGATTTCCAATGAGGAAATGACTCCACGTTTTCAATGCATGCACTACGGCTGCTAACTCCAAATCACGCGTGGCATAATTCAACTCATGAGGCTTCAGTTGCCGTGAAGCATACGAAACAACTCTCCCTTCCTGCATAAGCACTGCTCCAAGTCCTCGACGTGAAGCGTCACAATACACCTCATAATCCTTGGTCTGATCTGGCAAAATCAATACTGGTGAGGTAACCAAGCGTTTCTTCAATTCCTGAAAACTAGCCTCACACTCCTCAGTCCAATTGAACTTAGTATCCTTCTTCAAAAATTCAGTCATAGGCTTTGCAATCTTTGAAAAGTTCTCAATGAATCTCCGGTAGTATCCTGCGAGTCCAAGAAAACTCTGGATCTCTCCAACTGTTGTTTGTGCTTCCCATTCGGTTACGGTCTCGACCTTAGTGGGGTCAACTGTTATACCTTTTCCGGATATAACGTGTCCGAGGAATCCAACTTCCTTCAACCAAAACTCACATTTGCTGAATTTGGCGTATAACTGATGTTCCCTTAGTTTCTCCAAAACCAAACGCAAATGTTCCTTATGCTCCTCTTCATTCTTTGAATAAACCAGGATGTCATCAATGAACACCACGACGAACTTATCCAAAAACTCCATAAACACTTTGTTCATCAGGTTCATAAAATAGGCAGGTGCGTTAGTCAATCCAAATGACATAACGGTATACTCATACAGTCCATATCTTGTGGTGAATGCTGTCTTAGGTATATCCTGCTCTCGAATCTTCAACTGATGGTACCCTGATCGCAAATCGATCTTGGAAAACACTTTAGCTCCTTGCAACCGATCAAACAGATCGTTGATCATTGGCAGGGGGTACTTATTCTTGATGGTTACTTCATTCAATCCCCGATAATCTACAACCATCCTTAATGATCCATCCTTGTTTTCCACTAGAAGTACGGGTGATCCCCAAGGCGAAGAACTTGGGCGAATGTAACCTTTATCCAATAACTCCTTAATCTGATTCTTAATTTCCACTAAATCCTTTGCTGGCATCCGGTACGGTCGCTTCGATATTGGGCCTGTACCTGGCAATAACTCAATCAAAAACTCAATGTCTCTATCCGGTGGCATGCCTGGTAATTCCTCAGGAAATACATCAGGAAAATCCTTTACCACTGGTACTTCTTCTTGCACAACTCCTGTTAGGCAGTTTACTTGTGTCCTGTTTGGCACATGCCGGGATACATACTTGATCCTTCTTCCTTCTGGTGTGGTAAGCAAAATTGACTTACTCGCGCATTCAATGTTCCCTTCATACATTGATAACCAATCCATGCCTAATATCACATCCAATCCTTGAGATTCCAATACTATTAGGTCTGAGGGAAACACATAGTTACCAATCCTTAATGGTAACCGATCACACCATCGTCTAGCCATAAACTCCGCTCCTGGTGAGCTTACTAACATGGGTGACCTAAGGGCTTGGGTTGGCAGGTTATATTTATCCACAAATCCCCTTGATATGTATGAATGCGATGCACCAGTATCAAAAAGAACGAGTGCGGTAAATGACTTAACCAGAAACTTACCGATTACTGCATCAGGCTGATCTTCAACCTCCTCCGCATTAATGTGGTTCACCTGTCCTCTATTGAAAGGGTTTGGCTTCTTCCCAGAGCTTCCATTGCCATTTCCATTCTGGCCTTCAGGACATTCATTGGCATAATGTCCGGTCTTGGAACACTTGAAACAGGTGACTTGACTCAGGTCTCTCTTAGTTGGGGTCGATGGGGCGGTACGGTTCTGGCCGTTGCTTCCTCCATTCCCATTACCATTCTTGTGGCCATTATGGTTGTGCGAGCTACCTCCTCCATGGGTGTGCTGAAACTGAAATCCCGGTTTAGGGGTGAAACGGGGCTTCTGCTGGGCTCCAGAGTTATACTTCCCCTGTCCATACTTCCTCTTTACGGTTCTCAATCTGCTGTTGCTTCCCTTCAATCATGATGGCACGATCTACCAACTCCTGGTAGTTGTTGAAACCTGCTACCATCAACTTCATGCTTAGTTCATCATTTAGTCCTTCCAGAAACTTCTCCTGCTTAGCTGCATCCGTAGCAATGTCATTTGGGGCATAACGTGCTAACTTGCTAAAATCGTCAATGTAGTGGCCAACTGTCCTTCCTCCTTGGTGTAAGTTGTGAAACTCACGCTTCTTCAGGGCCATAGCTCCTGCTGAAACATGGGCAGTGCGGAAAGCTTGCTGAAACTGATCCCATGTGACAGTGTCAACTGGGTAAGTGGCTATGAAATTCTCCCACCATGCTGCCGCGGGTCTGTCAAGCTGGTGAGCAGCAAACTTCACTTTCTCACCATCCGTGCATCCTGCAGTGGTCAACTCCCTTCCTATCTTGCGGAGCCAATCGTCTGCTACTATTGGCTCGGTGCTACTGGAAAACACCGGCGGATTCAGCCTAAGGAAACGGCCTAAGTGGTCAACAGGTGGTGGTGGTGGTGGGTTGTTGTTGTTGTTCTGTTGGTTCTGGACTAACATCTGCATCAATTGATTCTGTTGCTGGATCAACTGAGTGAGCTCCGGTGGGAATCCATTGTCACGTCTTGGAGGCATCTGAGGGTTTAGAAAAGACAAGAATTAAGAATAGAGTGAGGTCTAAGGGAAAACACTACCCCAATGCACATGAGCAAATGCACACAAAATCACTTCATTCAATCAAACAAGGGCTTACAATCGGTCTAACTATCGCAAAAGTGCTCGAACTATTGTGTTTACATGGGGGGAATACTACTACTATCTGGTGGTCATCTAGAAATTTGAACCGGTGGAAGACTCCATGATGTCTGCTCCAGCTTCGTCTTCAAAGTCGGGTTCACTTGGATCCGAATCGGTGTCGTCGATGATGATGTAGTTGTCCGGACATGCGACGTACTCGTCTTCCTCTTTGGATGCTAACTTCCTCTTGAGTTCTTCAATCTCCTGCTTAAGATCGCCATTGTGCCTTGCTAGAGCTACGATCTCGTCCATGTAGTCCTTGCGTGTAGACTTCAGTTCTCCTTCTAGCTCGATGATCCTTGCCTTCGCATTCTTCAACTCTATCATATCATTGCACATCTGGTTCTTGTGGCGTCGAATGTGCTGGTTTAACTCCTGGATGAAAGATGCAATGGATCTATCCTTCTTGGTGCTGACTAACTCCCATTGTTCATCTCGGCGTCCGCAAATCTGGTAGATAGTGTCCTTGAGGTCTTCTTGATAAACTTCTCCAATGCGTCCTATGGTGATATGAGCTGCCATGCTCTTTCCCAGACTCCAGGTTGGTGCATTGAAAACACTATCTATAGGCTTCGTGATTGGTGCGAATGTCCTTCCCGGAATGTGAGCTTGAATCTTCTAGCGCTCCTCTTCAGGCAGAGTGGCGTTGAAGGTTCCCGTGAAGCTTGGTAATCCAATGTTCAGGTACTTGGTGACTTCCTTCAGGTGAAATCCAAAAGGTGTGCCTTCATCCGGTTGAGCATACTTAATCTTCGTGTCCGTCATCCTAAAAGAGTAGAAAAGATGAGGAGTTAGAAAATGAGAAGAGAATGGTGATCTAGGGCTTTAGCTTAGTGGTCGTGTCCTACAGTCAGCGTGTGCTCTGATACCATCTCTGTAGCGACCCGACCCGAATGGATCAAGCGCTCTATGCTCAGGTGTCATCCCTGGATCAGTAATGCTGACACCACACAGTACATCGAAGGATTTATAGCAGAGTGGCAATCACACACTTATTACATCGTTGTCTCAAAGAGAACTTATTACAATAAATATGGCTTAAGGCCATCTAATAACGATAACAGCGGAAGACTCGGAAGATAAAAGGATCCATCAACTCCAACGGCATCACTGAGTATAGAACCACGACCTAAACGCACCTTACTCGTCGTCTGAAAAGTCTGCAACATGAAAGTTGCAGCCCGAAAACGGGTCAGCACATGGAATATGCTGGCAATGTAACACATAGAGAGTAATGGAATGAAACAGCTATACTATATGCATATAAGGCTGGTGGAAAGCTCTATGGTTACAGTTTTGCGTAAAGCCAGTTTTTCCCTACTGTAAAGGAATAAATTTATTTAACTATCATGGTAGTTGTTAAACATCGAGAATGGTTGACAGCATTCCGATCCCAATTAAGTGAACAATTAAAACCGAACAACATTAATTATAAGTAACGTGATGAGATTCACATGATATTCAAGTACTAGATACTCAAGTTGTCCATAACCGGGGACACGGCTAATCATGATTAGTTTATACACTCTGCAGAGGTTTGCGCACTTTTCCCCACATGACTCGATCGCCTCCGTTTGTTTTCTCGCACTACATGGTGTTTGAGAAACGGATGACCGAGACATAGTCCTTCAGAAGCGCTAGCACCTTACATGTGGGGTAAACCGTACCACCTACAACCCCTACATCTGCTAGTCCACCCCGTAAGAGTTCGCACAACTTAGTAAACTATGCCAGAGCCCATAGTAGCATGTGGCTGCACACGGAAGTTTCTAGCATGAATTATCTTATGATCCCTTTGAGCCTGGGTGGCGGTCCAAAATAAAACAGGCAAGTCCTGATAGACATCAGGTGCCTCAATCCACCCAGATGTGTGTTTAAGTGGCCACCTTAGATAAACCATTAAAAATTATCAACTCACATCTGTCATGGATATCACTCACCCAATCCATGTCTACTAGCATAGCATGGCATAATAAGCAAACGTAGAAGTATCTCCCAAAGGTTTCATAATAATACAGGTGATAGGTACTACCTCATCTACTTCCCATCCCACAGTTTAATTAGATCCTAATCATGCAATGTGAGAGGATTGATCTAATGCAATAAAACATGGGTTGTAGAAAAGGTATGATGAAAGTGTTACTTGCCTTGCTGATGATCCGCGAGACCTAGGGTTTCGAAGTAACAAGCGGCGCAATCCGGGTAACCTATCATAGACAAACAACAAGCACACAATAAGTACTCATCTAATGCACAGGTAAAACTCGAACAAGAGAACGAACCAGAAAGTTCAACTTAAGAACTCCGGTTGCAAAGAAAGAATGAACCAAACAAAGAAACGGAAAACAAACAGCGGAAGAAAACAACTCGGTTCTAGCAAGTTGAAACTAGGTCAAATTTTACTGTAGCAAAAGCTTGTTCAAGTTGATTAGACGGAATGGCGGTTTCGAGACGAAACTCCAGGCGCTTGAATCACCTGATTCCGATAAACGAGTGAGAAGAAAGACTAGAACGAAGATCGGATCTGAGATCACGATCGCGGAATAAATCCGACGAAAAGAAAGTGACGAACGGTTAAACGAACGGGCGTCGTTAACCGGGAAAAATTGGTGATCACGTTCGTTGAGAAGAATGGTCCGAAAGAAGAGCAAAACCGATCTAGGGTTTCGGAAGAAAACCGAAACAAAAACCTGAAGAAAAAGAAAAGAAACGGAGAGAAAACGGAACGGTTCTTTTAGGAAAAACCGGAACGGGGAAGAAAAAGAGAGGCGCGGCTGCCTCGAGAGGCGGGCTCCGGGCGGCGGCGGCGGCTAAGGCGGCAGCTGCGGCCATGGGCGGCGGCGGCTTGGGGAGGAGAGGGGCTTGGGTATTGATGTGAGGAGAGGGGAGGGTGTTGGTATTTATATAGGAGGGGGGGCTAGAGACTTGGGGAAGGGGCAAGGGGCAAGGGCGGCGGTGGCCTGCAGTCCTTCCAGGACTCGGCGAGGCTGGCGGCTGGCGCTGGCGCGCAGGGCGGCGGGCGGCTGGGCCGGCCGGCTGGGCCCTTGGCCCAGGCGGGGCGCTGCTCCCTTTTTTTTTAATCGGTTACGCGCGCAGAAAAAGAAAAGAAAGAAAATCTAAACGAGATCCAAAATTCCTAAAGTAAATTTTCCCCGACTCCTAAAAATGAGCCGAACAAAATGAACTTTACTCCGGACCTAGAATGCAATTTTTGAAAACACGCATTTTTCCCTATCCAAATCAAAGCAAACAAAACTCCGGCAAAACCAAAATTTGATTTATTCATTAAATCTTCATTTTTCCTAAATTTGGGAAAGTCATATTATTCCCTCTCTTATATTTTTGATATTGGAAAAATAATTGAAGATGAAATAAATAAATCAAATGATCCTGTTTTCAAATTTGAGAAAACCCAAATATGAAAATAACGAAATCTCCAACTCTCTCCGAAGGTCCTTGAGTTGCGTGAAATTTCTAGGATCGACCAAAATGCAAGAAAATATGCTATGCATGATGATCTAGTGAATAACATTCCAAATTGCAAATTTGGGATGTTAAAACTAAAGATGTGATCCCGTTTAATCAAATGACAACTCTTTGTCTATGGTTAGGAAACATAACCATCTTTGATTAACGAGCTAGTTAAGTAGAGGCATACTAGTGACACTTTGTTTGTCTATGTATTCACACATGTATTATGTTTCCGGTTAATACAATTCTAGCATGAATAATAAACATTTATCATGATATAAGGAAATAAATAATAACTTTATTATTGCCTCTAGGGCATATTTCCTTCAGTCTCCCACTTGCACTAGAGTCAATAATCTAGATTACACAGTAATGATTCTAACACCCATGGAGCCTTGATGCTGATCATGTTTTGCTCGTGGAAGAGGCTTAGTCAACGGGTCTGCTACATTCAGATCCGTATGTATCTTGCAAATTTCTATGTCTCTCACCTGGACTAGATCCCGGATGGAATTGAAGTGTCTCTTGATGTGCTTGGTTCTTTTGTGAAATCTGGATTCCTTTGCCAAGGCAATTGCACCAGTATTGTCACAAAAGATTTTCATTGGACCCGATGCACTAGGTATGACACCTAGATCGGATATGAACTCCTTCATCCAGACTCCTTCGTTTGCTGCTTCCGAAGCAGCTATGTACTCCGCTTCACATGTAGATCCTGCCATGACGCTTTGTTTAGAACTGCACCAACTGACAGCTCCACCGTTTAATGTAAAACGTATCCGGTTTGCGATTTAGAATCGTCCGGATCAGTGTCAAAGCTTGCATCAACGTAACTGTTTACAATGAGCTCTTTGTCACCTCCATATACGAGAAACATATCCTTAGTCCTTTTCAGGTATTTCAGGATGTTCTTGACCGCTGTCCAGTGATCCACTCCTGGATTACTTTGGTACCTCCCTGCTAAACTTATAGCAAGGCACACATCAGGTCTGGTACACAGCATTGCATACATGATAAAGCCTATGGCTGAAGCATAGGGAACATCTTTCATTTTCTCTCTATCTTCTGCAGTGGTCGGGCATTGAGTCTGACTCAACTTCACACCTTGTAACACAGGCAAGAACCCTTTCTTTGCTTGATCCATTTTGAACTTCTTCAAAATATTGTCAAGGTATGTGCTTTGTGAAAGTCCAATTAAGCGTCTTGATCTATCTCTATAGATCTTTATGCCTAATATGTAAGCAGCTTCACCGAGGTCTTTCATTGAAAAACTCTTATTCAAGTATCCCTTTATGCTATCCAGAAATTCTATATCATTTCCAATCAGTAATATGTCATCCACAAATAATATCAGAAATGCTACAGAGCTCCCACTCACTTTCTTGTAAATACAGGCTTCTCCGAAAGTCTGTATAAAACCAAATGCTTTTATCACACTATCAAAGCGTTTATTCCAACTCCGAGAGGCTTGCACCAGTCCATAAATGGATCGCTAGAGCTTGCACACTTTGTTAGCTCCCTTTGGATCGACAAAACCTTCCGGTTGCATCATATACAACTCTTCTTCCAGAAATCCATTCAGGAATGCAGTTTTGACATCCATCTGCCAAATTTCATAGTCATAAAATGCAGCAATTGCTAACATGATTCGGACAGACTTAAGCATCGCTACGGGTGAGAAGGTCTCATCATAGTCAACCCCTTGAACTTGTCGAAAACCTTTTGCGACAAGTCGAGCTTTGTAGACAGTAATATTACCGTCAGCGTCAGTCTTCTTCTTGAAGATCCATTTATTCTCAATTGCTTGCCGATCATCGGGCAAGTCAACCAAAGTCCATAATTTGTTCTCATACATGGATCCCATCTCAGATTTCATGGCTTCAAGCCATTTTGCGGAATCTGGGCTCACCATCGCTTCTTCATAGTTCGTAGGTTCATCATGATCTAGCAGCATGATTTCCAGATAAGGATTACCGTACCACTCTGGCGCTGATCTCACTCTGGTTGATCTACGAGGTTCAGTAGTATCTTGTCCTGAAGTTTCATGATCATTATCATTAGCTTCCTCACTAATTGGTGTAGGTGTCGCAGAAATAGTTTTCTGTGATGTACTACTTTCCAATAAGGGAGCAGGTACAGTTACCTCATCAAGATCTACTTTCCTCCCACTCACATCTTTCGAGAGAAACTCTTTCTCCAGAAAGTTTCCGAATTTAGCAACAAAAGTCTTGCCTTCGGATCTGTGATAGAAGGTGTATCCAATAGTTTCCTTTGGATATCCTATGAAGACACATTTCTCCGATTTGGGTTCGAGCTTATCAGGTTGAAGCTTTTTCACATAAGCATCGCAGCCCCAAACTTTAAGAAACTTTTTCACATAAGCTTATCAGGTTGCCAAACCATAGTTCATAAGGCGTCGTCTCAACGGATTTCGATGGTGCCCTATTTAACGTGAATGCAGCCGTCTCTAAAGCATAACCCCAAAACGATAGCGGTAAATCAGTAAGAGACATCATAGATCGCACCATATCTAGTAAAGTACGATTACGACGTTCGGACACACCATTACGCTGTGGTGTTCCGGGTGGCGTGAGTTGCGAAACTATTCCGCATTGTTTCAAATGTATATCAAACTCATAACTCAAATATTCTCCTCCATGATCAGATCGTAGAAACTTTATTTTCTTGTTACGATGATTTTCAACTTCACTCTGAAATTCTTTGAACTTTTCAAATGTTTCAGACTTATGTTTCATTAAGTAGACATACCCATATCTGCTTAAGTCATCTGTGAAGGTGAGAAAATAACGATATCCGCCACGAGCCTCAATATTCATCGGACCACATACATCTATATGTATGATTTCCAACAAATCTGTTGCTCTCTTCATAGTACCGGAGAACGGTGTTTTAGTCATCTTGCCCATGAGGCACGGTTCGCATGTACCAAGCGATTCATAATCAAGTGGCTCCAAAAGTCCATCAGTATGGAGTTTCTTCATGCGCTTTACACCGATATGACCTAAACGGCAGTGCCACAAATAAGTTGCACCATCATTATCAACTCTGCATCTTTTGGCTTCAACATTATGAATATGTGTATCACTACTATCGAGATTCAATAAGAATAGACCACTCTTCAAGGGTGCATGACCATAAAAGATATTACTCATATAAATAGAACAACCATTATTCTCTGATTTAAATGAATAACCGTCTCGCATTAAACAAGATCCAGATATAATGTTCATGCTCAACGCTGGCACCAAATAACAATTATTTAGGTCTAATACTAATCCCGAAGGTAGATGTAGAGGTAGTGTGCCGACTGCGATCACATCGACTTTGGAACCGTTTCCCACGCGCATCGTCACCTCGTCCTTAGCCAATCTTCGCTTAATCCATAGTCCCTGTTTCGAGTTGCAAATATTAGCAACAGAACCAGTATCAAATACCCAGGTGCTACTGCGAGCATTAGTAAGGTACACATCAATAACATGTATATCACATATACCTTTGTTCACCTTGCCATCCTTCTTATCCGCCAAATACTTGGGGCAGTTCCGCTTCCAGTGACCAGTCTGCTTGCAGTAGAAGCACTCAGTTTCAGGCTTAGGTCCAGACTTGGGTTTCTTCTCTTGAGCAGCAACTTGCTTGCCGTTCTTCTTGAAGTTCCCCTTCTTTTTCCCTTTGCCCTTTTTCTTGAAACTAGTGGTCTTGTTGACCATCAACACTTGATGCTCCTTTTTGATTTCTACCTTTGCAGCTTTCAGCATTGCGTAGAGCTCGGGAATAGTCTTATTCATCCCTTGCATATTATAGTTCATCACGAAGCTCTTGTAGCTTGGTGGCAGTGATTGGAGAATTCTGTCAATGACGCAATCATCTGGAAGATTAACTCCCATCTGAATCAAGTGATTATTATACCCAGACATTTTGAGTATATGCTCACTGACAGAACTGTTCTCCTCCATCTTGCAGCTATAGAACTTATTGGAGACTTCATATCTCTCAATCCGGGCATTTGCTTGAAATATTAACTTCAACTCCTGGAACATCTCATATGCTCCATGATGTTCAAAACGTCGTTGAAGTCCCGATTCTAAGCCATAAAGCATGGCACACTGAACTATCGAGTAGTCATCAGCTTTGCTCTGCCAAACGTTCATAACATCTGGTGTTGTTCCAGCAGCAGGCCTGGCACCCAGCGGTGCTTCCAGGACGTAATTCTTCTGTGCAACAATGAGGATAATCCTCAAGTTACGGACCCAGTCCGTGTAATTGCTATCATCATCTTTCAACTTTGCTTTCTCAAGGAACGCATTAAAATTCAACGGAACAGGAGCATGGGCTATCTATCTACAATCAAACATACATAAGCAAGATACTATCAGGTACTAAGTTCATGATAAATTTAAGTTCAATTAATCAAATTACTTAAAGAACTCCCACTTAGATAGACATCCCTCTAATCCTCTAAGTGATCACGTGATCCAAATCAACTAAACCATGTCCGATCATCACGTGAGATGGAGTAGTTTCATTGGTGAACATCACTATGTTGATCATATCTACTATATGATTCACGCTCGACCTTTCGGTCTCCGTGTTCCGAGGCCATATCTGCATATGCTTGGCTCGTCATGTATAACCTGAGTATTCCGCGTGTGCAACTGTTTTGCACCCGTTGTATTTGAACGTAGAGCCTATCACACCCGATCATCACGTGGTGTCTCAGCACGAAGATCTTTCACAATGGTGCATACTCAGGGAGAACACTTCTTGATAATTTTAGTGAGAGATCATCTTATAATGCTACCGTCAATCAAAGCAATATAAGATGCATAAAAGATAAACATCACATGCAATCAATATAAGTGATATGATATGGCCATCATCTTGTGCCTGTGATCTCCATCTCTGAAGCACCGTCATGATCACCATCGTCACCGGTGCGACACCTTGATCTCCATTAGCATCGTTGTCGTCTCGCCAATCTTATGCTTCCACGACTATCGCTACCTCTTAGTGATAAAGTAAAGCATTACAGCGCGATTGCATTGCATACAATAAAGCGACAACCATATGGCTCCTGCCAGTTGCCGATAACTCGGTTACAAAACATGATCATCTCATACAATAAAATTTAGCATCATGTCTTGACCATATCAGATCACAACATGCCCTGAAAAAACAAGTTAGACGTCCTCTACTTTGTTTGTTGCAAGTATTACGTGGCTGCTACGGGCTTAAGCAAGAACCAATCTTACTACGCATCAAAACCACAACGATAGTTTGTCAAGTTGATGCCGTTTTAACCTTCGCAAGGACCGGGCGTAGCCACACTCGGTTCAACTAAAGTTGGAGAAACAGTCACCCGCAAGCCACCTATGTGCAAAGCACGTCGGGAGAACCGGTCTCGCGTAAGCGGACGCGTAATGTCTGTCCGGGCCGCTTCATCCAACAATACCGCCGAACCAAAGTATGACATACTGGTAGGCAATATGACTTATATCGCCCACAACTCACTTTTGTTCTACTCGTGCATATAACATCAAACCATAAAACCTAGGCTCGAATGCCACTGTTGGGGAACGTAGTAATTTCAAAATTTTCCTACGCACACGCAAGATCATGGTGATGCATAGCAACGAGAGGGGAGAGTGTGATCTACGTACCCTTGTAGATCGACAATGGAAGCGTTTGGTTGATGTAGTCGTACGTCTCCACGGCCCGACTGATCAAGCACCGAAACTACGGCACCTCCAAGTTTTAGCACACGTTCAGCTCGATGACGATCCCCAGACTCCGATCCAGCAAAGTGTCAGGGAAGAGTTCCGTCAGAATGACGGCGTGTTGACGATCTTGATGTACTACTGTCGCAGGGCTTCGCCTAAGCACCGCTACAATATTATCGAGGACTATGGTGGCAGGGGGCGCCGCACACGGCTAAGAATATGATCACGTGGATCAACTTGTGTCTCTCTGGGTGCCCCTGCCTCCGTATATAAAGGTTCAAGAGGGGGAGGCCGGCCGGCCACCATAGGGCGCGCCAGGAGGCGTCCTACTCCCTCCGGGAGTAGGACTTCTCCCCAATCCTAGTTGGAATAGGATTCATGAGGTGGAAAAAGAGAGAGAGAGAGAGAAGGAGGGGGGCGCTGGCCCCCTCTTTCCTTGTCCTATTCGGACTAGGGGGGAGGGGCGCGCGGCCCAGCCCAAGCCGCCTCTCCTCTTCTTCCACTAAGGCCCACTAAGGCCCATATAGTTCCCGAGGGGTTCCGGTAACCTCCCGGTACTCCGGTAAAATCCCGATTTCACCCGGAACACTTCCGATATCCAAACATAGGCTTCCAATATATCAATCTTTATGTCTCGACCATTTCGAGACTCCTCGTCATGTCCGTGATCATATCCGGGACTCCGAACAACCTTCAGTACATCAAAACGTATAAACTCATAATATAACTGGCATCGAAACCTTAAGCGTGCGGACCCTACTGGTTCGAGAACAATGTAGACATGACCGAGACATGTCTCTGGTCAATAACCAATAGCGGGACCTGGATGCCCATATTGGCTCCTACATATTCTACGAAGATCTTTATCGGTCAGACCGCATAACAACATACGTTGTTCCCTTTGTCATCGGTATGTTACTTGCCCGAGATTCGATCGCCGGTATCCAATACCTAGTTCAATCTCGTTACCGGCAAGTCTCTTTACTCGTTCCGTAATACATCATCCCGCAACTAACTCATTAGTTGCATTGCTTGCAAGGCTTAAGTGATGTGCATTACCGAGAGGGCCCAGAGATACCTCTCTGACGATCGGAGTGATAAATCCTAATCTCGAAATACGTCAACCCAACATGTACCTTTGGAGACACCTGTAGAGCACCTTTATAATCACCCAGTTATGTTCTGACGTTTGGTAGCACACAAAGTGTTCCTCCGGCACACGGGAGTTACATAATCTCATAGTCATAGGAACATGTATAAGTCATGAAGAAAGCAATAGCAACATACTAAACGATCGGGTGCTAAGCTAATGGAATGGGTCATGTTAATCAGATCATTCAACTAATGATGTGATCCCGTTTAATCAAATGATAACTCTTTGTCTATGGTTAGGAAACATAATCATCTTTGATTAACGAGCTAGTTAAGTAGAGGCATACTAGTGACACTTTGTTTGTCTATGTATTCACACATGTATTATGTTTCCGGTTAATACAATTCTAGCATGAATAATAAACATTTATCATGATATAAGGAAATAAATAATAACTTTATTATTGCCTCTAGGGCATATTTCCTTCAGTGGGCTCCTACTTCTATGACAATAAATCATGAAAGAAAATGGGCTTTTCGTCCTGGGCGGGCCGGAGACGCAGCTGCATGACATTCTTTGGGCCGTCCATGACGGAAAAAACTATGGTAGAAGCGAGGGGGAGGAAAATTTCGGGGAGTTATCGGTTACGGTGGGAGGTTGGGGCCGAGCGATGCGCGTTTCTCTCGTACACGTACGCGCGTGTGTGCAAGGCGTTGGCTCTAACTGAACCCGAGCAAGGCGTTGGGCTCTAACTGAACCCGAGCGATTGCACTGCAGGCTACGCGTTACTGAACCCGAGCCATCGATCGATGGCTGTTAACTGAACCCGATCGAGCGATTCCTTCGCTACTACTGCTAACTGAAGCCGATCGATACTGCCTCTGGGATGAACAGTGAGCGTTGCCGGGGGGGGGGGGGGGTGGATGAACAGTGAGCGGTGGCGTTGCCTCTGGATGAACTGGACCCCGTGGTGTGGTGGAGGGCTGAATGAACAATAGACGGTGGATGGGTGCCCGTGGAGGGGTGGTTGAATAGTAGCCGGTGGAGTAGCGCCCGGTGGAGGCTGGATGAACAGGAGCCCATGGAGGCTGGAGGAGGTCGACGGTGGAGATGAACAGTATCTCGTGGAGTCCCGTTTTGCGGTACGCCACACCCTCCCGATGAACAGGACTCCAGTTTCGACCGTAGGAGGTCCGTTTCATCCGTTTTGCGGTACGCCACACCTCTCCCGATCAACAGGACCCCCGTTTCGACCGTAGGAGGTCCGTTTCGTCCGTTTTGTGGTACACCACACCCCTCCCGATCAACAGGACCCCCGTTTCGACCGTAGGAGGTCTGTTTCCTCCGTTTTGCGGTACGCCAGACCCTTCCCGATCAACAGGACCCCGTTTCGAACGTAGGAGGTCCGTTTCCTCTGTTCTGTGGTACGCCAGGCCTCGTTTCCATCGCCTGTTCCGTCCAAGCCCTTCCGATGAACACGACCACACATTCCGTTCCAACCCAGCCGGTCGGCTCCCACGTGTTTCGTTGCCTCCTGATGAACACGACACATTCCGTTGCCTCCCCATGAACACGATGCATTCCGTTGCCACCCCATGAACACGACGACGACACTGTTTCTCCGTTCCGACCCAGCCATGTACACGAGCCCTGACCGTACATATGCGCGAGTAGGCGTTCGGGACCTCGCCCGTATGTACACATACGTGGCCGTATTTTCTTTCTTGCACCCTGGCCGCTGTACGTACGTGTACATGCTACGTGCGCGCCTCTACTACGACACGTACGCTCCTCTACTACGACACGTGCACGCCTCTACATCCACCAGTATATATGTACGTACACGTTCGCGACTAGAATGACAATGCTACGTACGCTTCGACCAGGTGGGTCCCAACTGTCAGGCACTTCCTTGCCTGCAAAGATGTAGCTGGTGGGTCCCAGCAGTTAGGGGGGCGAATCATTTTTTTTGCCCGGACGCACTTCCTTACATGCGAAGATTTAGCTGGTGGGTCCCAGCAGTCAGGGGCAAACGTTTTTTTCGCGAAATACGCTGGCTTGTCCGGTGGGTCCCCACTGTCAGGTGGAGGAATAATTATTTTGCACGTAATAAGGAGACACTTCCTTGCTGCGGCCGTGGACCCAGCTGTCAACCTCTCTGCATACAGTCCACGTCCGATGGAAGCCGTTCCTTGACCACGTTGACCACGCCGCGCAGAGAGCACCAGGGCGGTGGACGACGGTGAGGCCTAGGAAGGGGACGATGCGGAGCCGGGGAAGACGCGGCAGTGGATGCCCACGCGTAGAGGAGTACAAGGGTTCACTGGTTCACTGTGGTGTGTAACACCCACGATGTGGCTATATCTCCCACGTGTTGGAGCATGACTTAGAGGCATAACCGCATTGTAGGCAATGTCGCAAGAGGGGTAATCTTTGCACAACCCATGTACTGAATAAGAAAGAGGTACATAGTTGGCTTACAATCGCCACTTCACACAATACATAAATATATCATTACAACCATCCAGACACAATCAAGGTCCGACTACGGAACCAAAATAAAGACAACCCCAAATGCATAAGATCCCCGATCGCCCCAACTGGGCTCCACTACTGATCGTCTGGAAAGGAAACGCAGTATCGGCTCGAGTCCTCATCGAACTCCCACTTGAGCTCAGTCGCATCTCCTGGAACGGTATCATCGGCACCTGCATCTGGTTTTGGAAGTAATCTATGAGTCACGGGGACTCAGCAATCTCACACCCTCGCGATCAAGACTATTTAATCTTATGGGTAGGTAAAAGGTATGAGGTGGAGCTGCAGCAAGCACTAGCATATATGGTGGCTAACATACGCAAATGAGAGCGAGAAGAGAAAGGCAAGGCACGGTCGAGAATATATGATCAAGAAGTGATCCTAGAACAACCTACATTCAAGCATAACACGAGACCGGTGTTCTCATCCCGAACTTCGCCGAAAAGAGACCATCACGACTACACACACTGTTGATCCATTGTAATTAAGTTAAGTTTCAGGTTTTCTAAAACTGGACATTAACAAATTCCCATCTGCCCATAACCACGGGCACGGCTTTCGAAAGTTCAAATCCCTGCAGGGGTGTCCCAACTTAGCCCATCACAAGATCTCACGGTCAACGAAGGATATTCCTTCTCCCAGGACGACCCGATCAGACTCGGAATCCTGGTTACAAGACTTCTCAACAATGGTAAAACAAGTCCAGCAAAGCCACCCGAATGTGCCGACAAATCCCGATAGGAGCTGCACATATCTCATTGTCAGGGCACACCGGAGAAGCAATCCGTACAACTAAAACCAACCCTCGCGTTTCCTCGAGGTGGCGCTGCAAGGGCTCTAGTTTGGACCAACACTCAGAGGAGCACTGGCCCAGGGGTTTAAAATAAAGATGACCCTTGAGTCTGTGGAACTCAAGGGAAAAAGGCTAGGTGGCAAATGGTAAAACCAAGGTTGGGCCTTGCTAGAGGAGGTTTATTCAAGGCGAACTGTCAAGGGGTTCCCATTATAACCCAACCGCGTAAGGAACGCAAAATCAAGGAACATAACACCGGTATGACGGAAACTAGGGCGGCAAGAGTGGAAGAAAACACAGGACATAAGGCCGAGCCTTCCACCCTTTACCAAGTATATTGGTGCATTCAAGTAGACAAGATATAATAATGATATCCCAACAATAAAAATGTTCCAACAAGGAACAAACTCCAATCTTCACCTGCAACTAGCAATGGTATAAGAGGGGCTGAGCAAAGTGGTAACATAGCCAAACAACGGTTTGCTAGGACAAGGTGGGTTAGAGGTTTGACATGGCAATATGGGAGGCACGATAAAGCATGTGGTAGGTATCGTAGCATAGGCATAGCAATAGAGCGAGCATCTAGCAAGCAAAGATAGAAGTGATTTCGAGGGTATGGTCATCTTGCCTGCAAAGTTCTCCGAGTTGACGTAGGCTTGATCCTCGTAAGCGTTCTCAATGGGTTCCTCGATCATGTACTCGTCTCCCGGCTCTACACAAAGCAAGAACACAAGCAAAAGGAGACACAATCAACCACGGTGTAATGCACAAGCAACATGATGCAAAACATGGCATGGTATGCGGGATGTGATATGCAATGCATATGCGTGCTTCAGAAGGGAAAGATTGAACCAAGCCTCAACTTGGAAAAAACCAAGAGTGCCGCTGGAAAGATGAGTTGATTTCGGTCGAAATCGATATAAAGATCACGGGAATCAGATGCACGGTTTGCAAATGGCAAGCAAAACAATAATGGCACAAAGCTACGATTAACAGCACGATGCCATCTAAATGCATCAACAACAACAAGCTACTACACTCTAACATAGCAACAAAGCACAAGGCAATGATCCATTCAAGATGCTTGACAAAAGATGAACACTGAGCTACGGCTAAATCACAAAATAGCAGGTTCAAACAAGCATGACAAAAGTGCAAAAGCTATCAGGTTCACAGACTTAGTGAAAATAACAACATGCCAGGATTTAACATCAGGAAGCAATGTTTAGAGCAAGATAACAACATGCTACAAGAACATATCATGGCAAAGCAAGGCATGGCATGAGACTACACAAAGCACATAACAGAAGTCCCTTACTGACCATAAGCCAAAAAGGGATCAGAAAATACAATGGCAACCATATGAACATAGCAAGTTTCGTTAACAGATTCAGACTTAGGAGAAAACTGGACATGGCAGAAACGGAGTTACGTAGGCATGTTTGCAAGCTCGATGCACTCACCACAAGGCATTGCATGACAAACTAAGCACACACCCAGAAAGTAGACATGATAAATAAGCTAACCATGGCAAGAACACTCTCATAGCATGCAAGGATCAACTACAACAACATCGGGAAAATTGATTAACACATAAACAATCTGTGAGGAACATTTTATAGCAAAAGTAGAGCAAGATTGAATCATGTTAGGGTACTCCATAATTGCAAACAAAGACATGGATGGATAGAACATAACAATATCTCAAAATCATCCTTACTGAACATGCTCAAAAGAGGCATGGATCACTCTGTAGCAACATGAATACATGGCATAAAAATATCATCATGGAAATGACTTAGAAGGATTCTAAGTCCCTGAAATCAGCAACATCAGGAGAGCTACTTTGCATGCTTGTGCTAGTCACCACAATGATCACAAAAATACATGGCATACACCCCTGTAAAGATGGCATGGCATAGCCCAAAACACCTGTAGGGCTCAAGTTCATAGGAGGCACACATTAAACATGGCAAAAATGACAAATGTCCATAATCTCTTAAGAATCTGAAACTAACATTACATAGCACTCTTGCAATAGCATTTAGTGCATCAAGATGAACTCAAATGAACATGGTGCAATGGAATGAAATGAAGTGCACATCCAGACAAACAATTTGATATGCTACACGCCCAAACCGGAGCTACTGGTGCAAAGATATGGCATGATGAACAATGCTAAAAACATTGGGGACTTAAGAGGAGAAACGAGGTCAACCCTAGGGTTCATCCCAGATCTGGATTAGCACGCGAACCGAGGTTCACCAGGGCTTCACCGGAGGTACTGTAGATGACGAAGCATGGTTGCCGGAGCTCGAGGAAGAGGCCGAGCTGGCCGGATCCGGTCACTGGGGCGGCGGAGGAGGAGCGGGGCGGCGTGACGAGGGCAGCGGCCGGCAGCGACGCGCGGCGGCCGGCGGACATCGAGGCGGGCGGCGGAGGCCGGCGAGCGGCGCTAGCCGAGGCGGGTGGCGGTGGAGCTGACGGTGGGGACGCGACCCGCCGGAG